>NC_089848.1:1897500-1930000 GCF_035609145.1 Eleutherodactylus coqui | reverse complement strand
AAAAAAATCATCTTATTCCAACTTCTGAATGTTTCTGTGACAGAAGCAATAAAAGAGAAACCGCGTATAAAAAGCACTACAGAAAATCTTGTAAAATAACTGAATAGCACCACCTTGTGGCCACGTTCGGACTGCACATCGATGACCATTCTGAACAAATACACATGTGGCACAGTGAATAAGTCAGACGACGCATCTCACCAATATTACCCAATACATTGTACCAACTGTAAAACCTCGAGCAGCGCCATATAGATGATGCGCTGACAGAATTAAACAGCGGTGCAGCATTTAGGGAGGGTCCCGCAGGGGTTGTTACTACGCTCTGGGATTACATTGGGGGCTCCGTGACAGCTGCCGAAAACAGCATTGTGACAGAATCCTCCGCACGAGCAATGGAAGCAGTCAGCTAGTGAGACGGAGACCGTCGGCTCCTTATAGTTGGGACGTTCCCTTGTTAGAGCGGCATGTGCGGGGGCGTCTTACAAACTGCTTTACTAACACTTTAAATCAGGGGTCCCCAACTCCAGTCCTCAGGGACCGCCAACAGGTCAGGTTTTCAGGATTTCCTCAGTGTTGCACAGGTGATGTAATTATGGTCAGTGCCTCAGGTGTTCTTACCATAGGATATCCTGAAGACATGACCTGTTGGGGGTCCCTGAGGACTGGAGTTGGGGACCCCTGATTTATATGACCCACTGAGCCTCGCATTACTGCGCTCTGTCTCCAAGCAGTCACTGACCGGAGGGACAACGGTACCAACAGCTTGCAGACAATATGACAGCAGTGACAATTAAGGGCTCCGTCACACGAGCGTAAATACGTCAAGTAGGTCTTGTTTACACACCTTGTAGCGAGGCGATGAAGCCCATTGATTTCAGTGGGTTCATTCACAGCTGCGGACTTTTCACCCGATTTGTAAGAAAGTTCCTTGAACCGAGTTTAAGCACTTTTGTTCCCCCCATTCCTTAGAGCGCAGGATCTAGTATTACTCCGAGTCTGTATTGTTGTTCACGGATACGTGGGATTCGGTGTGCGGACCAGCGGCTCTCCATCTTCTGGTGGATGTACGACGTACTCAAGGACGGGGCATCACTCATTGGACTCTGGGGCGTTGTCTAGGTGTAGCGGCCGACCTGATATACCTTGGGTTAGGGCGCATACACCAGGTAAGTCCCTACTTCTTGCTGATTTGCTAATTCTACTATTTAGCTATTTCACCAAAGCGCTGTCCTTTCATTGTATTTCCTTCCTCCGGGCCCTTGGGGCATCCAAGATATTTTTGGGGACCTAGCGATTTGGAAATGGACCACCTTAAGCGTGAACAGCCCTCCCACATCGGATTGTTAAATTAGTCTCTATGAGACTCTTAAAGAAAAGGTCCCTAAAAGTTTCATCATCCTTCCGTACAGATGAATGGAACTGGAGACATTCAAGTTTAACCCATGATATGCCTGTGGGAACTACCATGTATAAACATAAAGATTGTAGAGACTTTATGGAGACCATTGATTGGATTTTTCTGTGTGTCTATATAAACCCCTTGTGGCTGGATGGTTAAGGGTCCCGATTCGATCAGCATTCCCCAATGCCACAATCTTAACAGGGGATTGGGCCCTTATGTTAAACACAATGTTTTATATGATTTTGGACAAGATTATCAAGAAAATGACAAGAATTAAATAGGCATTTTGTAAACGTACTCTCCACCTCAACATTAAATAGCCCCATAGACAATATAAAGTATGCCTGAGAGCATACAAATACTTTAGAAATACATCATTTTGAGAAAAGTTTAATAAGTTCATGAGGGATCTATCTGATTTAGACAAAAAAGGAATTGTTCGTGTGGGAATTTCATCCTAAAACTCCAAGCCTTCTCTACACTCCAGACAGAAATCTGGTGTCAGTCAACGGGCCCCGTCTGGTCAGGTCAAACCGCTACTAACAAATCCAATAAATCATCATCAAATAATTCCACCACTTCATCCAGAAATAAGATTAACCCCAAACCCTCCAGTAGCCCCTATTCTTTCGCTAGACACAAATGCCATCCATTTCCCCTACACCCCAAGGTCATTGTATCTTCCAAGTCTTCTTTCAACACTAAACCCTTAGCGCCACCTGTCAAATTCCACTTCCATTATCCATAACCCAGGTATGCCCAACGCGGGTACACCAACATCTCTGGTGAAATGCTAATTTTTTGCACTCCTCCATCTGTCCCCATACACAATTACCCCATATCAAATTTATCTGATAGAACTCAGAACTCCAAATCCATTCCGCTATCACTGCCATTGCAACAACTCCCCAATCTAGGGGACTAGAACACTCCAACAAGTTCTGTTTTTTTTATATTTAAGACAAGGGCACTCCCCATCCACCCTTAATCCCTGTGACCCAAACTAGTCCTATTCCCTTACCCCTCCCCTCCCCCAGCTTACCTTCGATGTCCCTCATGTCCCCTACCAAATGTGTGCTCCAAAATCACTTAGTTTTATTTACCCATCCAAAACAACATTTTATAGGTGGTTTATAGAGGATATCCTGTTTATCTGGAGTGGAGACGAGTACGGGCCTTTATCATTAATGGAGGGTCTTAATTTAAATGATTGAGGCTTAGAATTTATAAGTACCGTTAACCAGAATAAAATTGTATTTTGGACCTAGAACTCTACAAGCACAATGAGACCTTACAGAGTAAAACACGTCAAGACTCCCTACCAACAATCTGCAGCCAAACTACTCATCCCTCTAATGTGGCAGAACAAGGAACCCCCTCCATAACCCAATGGGAAGACAAAACACACCAAATATAAGGCCGCGAGGAAATCATAAGCTGGGAGAACGGGACAGGAAATACATCTCTTACCATCTGGTCACCATCGATTGACTTTAAAAAATAACCAGAAGGTACCAATAATATCTGGTACCCCCCGTCTGTTAACTCAAACACATCCCCCTCATCCACTGAGGGTTCATATAGTTATAGAGGAAATACCTCAAATAACCAAATAGCAAGTCTTCAGGCCAGAATCTATGAAGAACCAGCGTGGATGACCCCCCTCCCCCCTTTATTGGTTTATAGGTTGCTGTTTTTATGGTTACTGACATCACATTGTCTTATGATGCGTTTAAAGGACACAATCCTTATAGAATTAAAATATTTATGAGAACCTTCATGAGTGTCTTAAGCTGTGACAGATTGTATCTCTTGCGAGGCCGGCATGCCTCAATCATACATGGACATTACTTCCTGCAGGGTTAAACTATCCGTATGGATTTGCTTCTCAGACGGGTTTTATTAAGTATTTCTTAGTAAAAACACTTAAAATTAAAAAAATTTAAAAAAAACATTCAAAAAAGTTACCAAACAGTCTGCCGAAACACTGCGCTTATTACCATAATAAACAAACGGTTTAAGGGTTACCCCAGTTTTAAAAAAAATTGAATATGTCCCTGCGGGCACACACCGAGGAGGAGACTCTACATCCCCCCTGCATGCACACACCGAGGAGGAGACTCTACCTCCCCCCTGCGTGCACACACCGAGGAGGAGACTCTACCTCCCCCCTGCGTGCACACACCGAGGAGGAGACTCTACCTCCCCCCTGCGTGCACACACCGAGGAGGAGACTCTACCTCCCCCCTGCGTGCACACACCGAGGAGGAGACTCTACCTCCCCCCTGCGTGCACACACCGAGGAGAATCTACCTCCCCCCTGCGTGCACACACCGAGGAGAATCTACCTCCCCCCTGCGTGCACACACCGAGGAGAATCTACCTCCCCCCTGCGTGCACACACCGAGGAGAATCTACCTCCCCCCTGCGTGCACACACCGAGGAGAATCTACCTCCCCCCTGCGTGCACACACCGAGGAGAATCTACCTCCCCTCTGCGTGCACACACCGAGGAGAATCTACCTCCCCTCTGCGTGCACACACCGAGGAGAATCTACCTCCCCTCTGCGTGCACACACCGAGGAGAATCTACCTCCCCTCTGTGTGCACACACCGAGGAGAATCAAATTTAGATGGAGTGGAGCAATGGATGAGTGAAACATACCTGTTGGTGAAAGAGAGAAGGTAGATGATTATTAGTAACTGCGCTGTATAACTGCATCATTCAACAGCATCAAACACTTGTTGCTGGACACTTAGAGCTGGAGACATCAGGTGAGGCTGCCTCACCTGATCTCTCCAGCACTAAGTGTCCAGCAACAAGTGTTTGATGCTGTTGAATGATGCAGTTATACAGCGCAGTTGGACAGAGCAGGAGACAGGTAACATGCACAACTGTCCAAAGCCTGGTGGAAAATACTCTCCTCTTTGCACTAATCTCCTTCACTATCCTCTTTTCAAGCCTTCACACTTTCTTCCAACGCCCAGCCCCAACAGACTCCATCCACATCAGCCCCTCCCTCCTCTCCTTACCTATGTATGGCTCCCATGCACTGTTCAACTTCCTAAGACGCCTTCAACCCCCCAATACTGCAAAGAAACACCTCAGACACCCACACAAATCCCCTAGCCATGTGCTCACCCTTGCTACTCTGCCACTCCTAGCTGCAGGGGACATCTCCCCCAACCCAGGCCCACCCCGTACTGTTCTCTACCAAAATGCCCCCCCTGCCCCATTCAAATGCGCCCTATGGAACTCCCAATCTGCGTGTAACAAACTCCCAACTATCCATGACCTTTTCACCAGTAAACACTTGAACTTGCTCGCCCTCACGGAAACCTGGATACAGCAGTCCGATTCTACCTCCCCCGCTGCATTGTCCTATGATGGCCTGCAGTTCTCCCACACCCCCAGATCGGATGACAGACGCGGTGGAGGAGTAGGCATCATCCTCTCCCCAAACTGTACCTTCCAGGTCATTCCCTCAGCTCCCTCGCTTACCTTTCACTCCTTCGAAGTCCATACCCTGCGACTCTTCCGCCCACTGCCTCTGCGTGTCGCAGTTATTTACCGCCCCCCAGGTCCCACCCGCCTGTTCCTAGACCACTTTGCTGCCTGGCTCCCCCACTTCCTATCCTGTGAAATCCCAACCCTCATCCTTGGTGATTTCAACATTCCTACTAACGACTCTAGCTCCTCATCTGCCTCCCGGCTTTTAACACTTACCTCCTCCCTTGGCTTATCACTAATCTCTGACTCCCCCACTCATAGAGATGGTAACACTCTCGATTTAGTTTTCCTCCGTCTCTGCTCTGCTTCTCACTTTACTAACTCCCCACTTCCACTCTCGGATCACAACCTTCTCTCTTTCTCCATCAGGCACCCCAGCATCTCTCCTGACCCTCCTATCTATCGCACCTCTAGGAACCTCCAGTCTGTCCGCACTAAACAGTTTGCCGAAACTATTCAGTCCTCCCTATCGCCCATCTCTCGCCTCCCCTGCCCTAACCTGGCAGCCGACTACTACCACACCACCCTCAGCCGTGCCCTGGATGAAGTGGCACCGCCCGTGACGCGAGCTGTCAAACGCAGACCACGGCAACCCTGGCTCACGTCCCAAACGCGCTTCATCCGGCGGTGCTCTAGGTGCGCCGAGCGGCTGTGGAGAAAGTCAAAGCTGCCAGCAGACCTCCTCCACTTCAAATTCATGCTTAAAATGTATAACATAGCCCTTCACCATGCCAAACAAGTTTATTTCACCTCCCTTGTCTCCTCACTATCCCACAACCCCAAACAACTCTGAGACCTTTCACTCCCTCCTCAGCCCCAAGGAACAGGCCCCTGCGACAGGCCTGACTGCTGGAGAACTAGCTGCCTATTTCAAAGAAAAAAAAAAAAAAAAATCGACCACATTCGAAAAGAAATCTCTGAAAGCTGCATGGTTAGCCCTGATCCCAGCTTCATCAGCACTGCACCCAGCACCTACTCACTATCTACTCTAGAACCAACGACAGAGGAAGAAGTCTCCAGGCTCCTTTCCGCTGCCCGCCCTACCACCTGCGCCAGCGACCCTCTCCCCTCTCACCTCCTCCGCTCCCTTTCCCCAGCTCTCATTACTCACCTTACCACAATCTGCAACCTCTCCCTAACCTCTGGCACTTTTCCCTCCTCATTCAAACACTCCATTATATCCCCTCTGCTTAAAAAACCAACCCTGGACCCGACTAATGCTGCTAACTACCGACCCGTCTCAAACCTCCCCTTTATCTCCAAATTACTGGAACGCCTGGTCTACTCCCGGCTTACTCGCTTTCTCTCTGATAACTCCCTCCTCGACCCCCTCCAGTCTGGCTTCCGCTCTCTACACTCGACCGAAACTGCCCTTACAAAAGTAACAAATGACCTGATGACGGCAAAGTCGAGAGGTGATTACTCCCTACTAATCCTCCTTGACCTGTCTGCTGCATTTGACACTGTCGACCATAATCTCCTTCTCACTATGCGCCACTCTATTGGTCTAAAGGACACTGCTCTCTCCTGGTTCTCCTCCTACCTCTCTGACCGCTCTTTCAGTGTTTCCTTTGCTGGTTCTATCTCTGCTGCACTTCCTCTCGCTGTCGGGGTACCCCAGGGCTCGGTCCTTGGTCCCCTTCTTTTCTCTATCTATACTGCCCCAATTGGACAAACCATCCACAGATTTGGCCTCCAATACCATCTCTATGCTGACGACACCCAACTATACACCTCCTCTCGTGAGATCTCTGGACCATTCCTCCAAAATATCACCGACTGTCTCTCCGCTGTCTCTAACACTATGTCCTCCCTTTTTCTCAAACTAAACCTCTCTAAAACTGACCTGGTCTTTCCACCTTCTAACCGACCTCCCTTCAACATCTCCATTCCAGTGTCTGGCACCATCATAACCCCCCGACGGCATGCCCGATGCCTTGGGGTCACACTGGACTCTGACCTCTCCTTTGCCCCCCATATCCAATCTCTGGCCCAAACATGCCACATGCACCTCAGAAATATTGCTAAAATACGTCCGTTCCTAACCACGGACATGCTAAAGACGCTTGTGGTTGCGCTCATCCACTCCCGGCTTGACTACTGCAACTCGCTACTCATTGGCCTCCCCCGCACTAGACTCGCTCCGCTCCAATCCATACTAAATGCAGCAGCTAGACTCATTTTTCTATCCAGTCGTTATTCAGACGCCTCTGCATTATGCCAGTCGCTGCATTGGCTGCCCATCCACTGCAGAACTAAATTTAAACTCCTCTACCTCACTCACAAAGCTCTGCATGGCGCTGCGCCACCATACAGCGCCTCCCTACTGTCAGTACACCACCCAGCGCGCTCACTCCTATCGGCTAACACCCTCAGACTAAACACCCCTGTAATACGAACCTCTCATGCTCGCCTACAGGACTTCACTAGAGCAGCACCCATCCTCTGGAATGCTCTACCCCAAGGCATCCGGACAATTCCCGATGCACGATCTTTCAGACGTGCCTTAAAAACGCACCTCTTCAGGGAAGCACACCAAATCTCCTGACCTAGTCCCTCGCCCCTCCCTATGGTGCTCCACCCTGTTTGCCTTCTGACAAATGATCTGTACATAAAATTTCCTATTGCCCGTGTTCCCCACCCCCTGCACCACCCTCAACCCATGTGTCTAACCCAATGTACCTCATATTGTAATTGTTGTATTGTTTTGCATTTATCCATGACTGAAAGCGCTGCGGAATAAGTTGGCGCTATACAAATAAAGATTATTATATTATAATCTACCTCCCCTCTGCGTGCACACCCCGAGGAGAATCTACCTCCCCTCTGCGTGCACACCCCGAGGAGAATCTACCTCCCCTCTGCGTGCACACCCCGAGGAGAATCTACCTCCCCTCTGCGTGCACACCCCGAGGAGAATCTACCTCCCCTCTGCGTGCACACCCCGAGGAGAATCTACCTCCCCTCTGCGTGCACACCCCGAGGAGAATCTACCTCCCCTCTGCGTGCACACCCCGAGGAGAATCTACCTCCCCTCTGCGTGCACACCCCGAGGAGAATCTACCTCCCCTCTGCGTGCACACCCCGAGGAGAATCTACCTCCCCTCTGCGTGCACACCCCGAGGAGAATCTACCTCCCCTCTGCGTGCACACCCCGAGGAGAATCTACCTCCCCTCTGCGTGCACACCCCGAGGAGAATCTACCTCCCCTCTGCGTGCACACCCCGAGGAGAATCTACCTCCCCTCTGCGTGCACACCCCGAGGAGAATCTACCTCCCCTCTGCGTGCACACCCCGAGGAGAATCTACCTCCCCTCTGCGTGCACACCCCGAGGAGAATCTACCTCCCCTCTGCGTGCACACCCCGAGGAGAATCTACCTCCCCTCTGCGTGCACACCCCGAGGAGAATCTACCTCCCCTCTGCGTGCACACCCCGAGGAGAATCTACCTCCCCTCTGCGTGCACACCCCGAGGAGAATCTACCTCCCCTCTGCGTGCACACCCCGAGGAGAATCTACCTCCCCTCTGCGTGCACACCCCGAGGAGAATCTACCTCCCCTCTGCGTGCACACCCCGAGGAGAATCTACCTCCCCTCTGCGTGCACACCCCGAGGAGAATCTACCTCCCCTCTGCGTGCACACCCCGAGGAGAATCTACCTCCCCTCTGCGTGCACACCCCGAGGAGAATCTACCTCCCCTCTGCGTGCACACCCCGAGGAGAATCTACCTCCCCTCTGCGTGCACACCCCGAGGAGAATCTACCTCCCCTCTGCGTGCACACCCCGAGGAGAATCTACCTCCCCTCTGCGTGCACACCCCGAGGAGAATCTACCTCCCCTCTGCGTGCACACCCCGAGGAGAATCTACCTCCCCTCTGCGTGCACACCCCGAGGAGAATCTACCTCCCCTCTGCGTGCACACCCCGAGGAGAATCTACCTCCCCTCTGCGTGCACACCCCGAGGAGAATCTACCTCCCCTCTGCGTGCACACCCCGAGGAGAATCTACCTCCCCTCTGCGTGCACACCCCGAGGAGAATCTACCTCCCCTCTGCGTGCACACCCCGAGGAGAATCTACCTCCCCTCTGCGTGCACACCCCGAGGAGAATCTACCTCCCCTCTGCGTGCACACCCCGAGGAGAATCTACCTCCCCTCTGCGTGCACACCCCGAGGAGAATCTACCTCCCCTCTGCGTGCACACCCCGAGGAGAATCTACCTCCCCTCTGCGTGCACACCCCGAGGAGAATCTACCTCCCCTCTGCGTGCACACCCCGAGGAGAATCTACCTCCCCTCTGCGTGCACACCCCGAGGAGAATCTACCTCCCCTCTGCGTGCACACCCCGAGGAGAATCTACCTCCCCTCTGCGTGCACACACCGAGGAGAATCTACCTCCCCTCTGCGTGCACACACCGAGGAGAATCTACCTCCCCTCTGCGTGCACACACCGAGGAGAATCTACCTCCCCTCTGCGTGCACACACCGAGGAGAATCTACCTCCCCTCTGCGTGCACACACCGAGGAGAATCTACCTCCCCTCTGCGTGCACACACCGAGGAGAATCTACCTCCCCTCTGCGTGCACACACCGAGGAGAATCTACCTCCCCTCTGCGTGCACACACCGAGGAGAATCTACCTCCCCTCTGCGTGCACACACCGAGGAGAATCTACCTCCCCTCTGCGTGCACACACCGAGGAGAATCTACCTCCCCTCTGCGTGCACACACCGAGGAGAATCTACCTCCCCTCTGCGTGCACACACCGAGGAGAATCTACCTCCCCTCTGCGTGCACACACCGAGGAGAATCTACCTCCCCTCTGTGTGCACACACCGAGGAGAATCTACCTCCCCTCTGTGTGCACACACCGAGGAGAATCTACCTCCCCTCTGTGTGCACACACCGAGGAGAATCTACCTCCCCTCTGTGTGCACACACCGAGGAGAATCTACCTCCCCTCTGTGTGCACACACCGAGGAGAATCTACCTCCCCTCTATGTGTATATACTGAAAGGCTGTAAAATACATGAGGAAGCGGCCATGGACTGCAGGGATGGAGGCTTTAAAGCTAAAATGAGCTGCAACCTCCAGTCTAGGGTTAAATTTGAATAAAAGGGCCATTACCTATTAAGGGTATAAAGTGAGTGGAGAGGGAGGGGTGGCACATTCTGCAGAGGGACATCGGTACATGCAGTCTGAGGAGAATCTAACGCTCCTCTGTGTGTATACATATGTTATTCCTTGGTTCCTTTAAAGTAACCACGACTTCATGAAAATTTTCCGTGTGAATAACACAAACACCTGCACCAAATTAACTCGAGTGAATTATTAGCTAGTGTATATATATATCTATCTATCTTATATATTTTATTGGGCTCCCCAATGCTGAAGAGGTTGGCAAACCCCAACTCATACAATCATCTATAGTGAGCAAACAGGAGTTTGTTTTTTTTTAACCACGCTTACAATGTAGCTCACATATAAACTGTTTTAATGCAGTAAAAAAGGAATCACACGGAGAGTACAAATATGCTGAACTGGCACTATAGCCCGGTAAATGTCCTTTGGTAAGCAAAAGATAAGAAAATTGTTGCAAAATCGTCTACCATGTTTTATTTTTGGCTTACACTGCTGCACACGACTACAGAACAGCTTTTACAGCTTGAGGCAATATCAACCATTTTCTTCCTTTATAATCGCGGTATGAAGTAACTGGCTTTAAGGAAAACAGGAGAAAGAAGGACCTGAACCTTATTTTGTGGCCGTCCTCATGAGTAAGAAGTAATTCTATATCAATCTACTGAACTGAAGAGGTCTTCTCCTCTTCTTGTTGTGGGGAATGTTAACCCTTTTTCTATCTCCCACAACCAAAGGTTGTGTTCCAGCGTTCATACACCTCTAAGTCCTGCTTCGATACGCTGGGCCTCACTGTTTGGAAGGCATTTTGAAAATCAATGTAAGCGATGGCTCTGACGTGATCAGGCGATATGGTTGAAATATCAGTGGCATGAAGGCTGCGAATTGGACCAAGGGCAGCTTCCCGACACAACTGGGTCATGTCCGCACCAGAGAACCCTTCCGTTTGTAACACTATAGCTTCCACTTCCTTCTCAGAGAGGCTACCATTCTCTCGAGACATCAGGCCAACAACAATTTGCTTTCTGGCAGATGCCTCCGGAAGAGGAATGTACAGTCTCTTAACGAGTCGCCTTCTAGCGGCCTCATCTATCTCCTGAGGCCTGTTAGTAGCGCCAACCACAAGTACCCGGTCCTCCAAGGACGTTGTGGCACCATCTAACTGCACTAAGAATTCTGTTTTAATTCTCCTTGAAGACTCGTGCTCTCCCTCGCCACGCTGCGATAGCAGGGAATCTATCTCATCAATAAAAATCACAGCCGGCTGGTGGCATCGTGCCACTGTGAACAGAGCGCGAACCATCTTTTCACCTTCACCAACCCACTTGGAAGTCAGTGATGATGCACTGATACTAAAAAATGTGGCCCCAGATTGACATGCAATGCACTTTCCAATCAGTGTTTTTCCTGTTCCTGGGGGTCCAAAGAGAAGAATGCCTTTTGGTGGTCCCCGAAGTCCAGTGAATATGTCGGGCCTCAGCATAGGCCACACTACTATTTCCTTTATGGTAGTTTTAGCAAACTCCAGACCAGCAATATCATCCCAATGAAGTGGAGGCCCATGGTCCATGATCTCACCCATTATGAGTTCAATCATTTTCGGCTCTATGTTTTTCAAACACTCATCAGACGGTACGTTTGACTCCGTGTTACCGGCTGTATAAGCTTTTCTCTGACCTGCATAATGTTCGCCATCATCCTGTTTGGCAATTGGAGGAACAAACTTTCCATGAAGTCCACGCGAGCGTGCAGCCCCTAGTGACTTTTTTGCAGTCCCATATGTTGCAGGACCTGTGTGGGGGGACTGGCTGTTGTGCTTCTTCTGCTGTTCCACCCAAAGCTGTTCTTTTGCAGTTTTGAAGCCACTTTCTTTAAGTTTAGCACAGGTAGCGAGGTCCTGCTTGCTCACCGCTTGTCTCGGATCTCCATCTTCATCTCCCATTCCATTAAAGGTCTTCCTCTTTCCTACACTTGCAAATGTTCCAGAAGAGAACACACTTTGCCCTGGAGAAGTATATACGGGTCTATTTGCAGAAGTAGTTGCATCATTCTTTCCAAACATTGGAGTTGTGGCCAACTGTGTCCCGGCACGTGGAGCAGCTGGGGAGATGTTTGTATCTGTACATTTAATGTCAGGTAACTTTGCATGCTGAAGCAAGTTGGAGGTCCCTCTAGCGGTCTCTTCTGATGAGTAATGTCCCATCTCTTTATGTCCTAAACTGCTGAGGTCTTTACTTGTAACCAACGAATTTCCCAAGGTGCTGACTCCATTGTCAACATCTGCAGAACTCCACTGGGGCTGCGGGCCTGATCTAGCAGATTCAAGCATTTCCTGGACGCACTTTAATTGTAAAACATTAGTGATCGTCAGAGAGGACCGCCACTTGTCACTGTCATTCCGGGGACATCTGGCCAAGGACATAACGCTGTCTGCATAGTTATTTAGGCCATTGCCCTCCTGGTCGGAGTCGATGATGGCTGCGTACCTTTCTGCATACGTCTTGAACAGGTGGGCTGCCGATGCCTGGGAGAGCTCGGCGTTTGCCCATGCATACTGAATCCGAGAGATATGTGCACGATACACGTCTGCCTTCTGGACGGGGGAGCAGCTGGCAGACTTTAGAGCAAACACATTTTTTTGCCATTCAGTAAGGTGGCAGGAGCCGGGGTCCGGGGTCCGCAGAGCTTTATCTGGAAGACAAAAAAATAATAATAGACAAGACCAACTTGGAACTCAAAACTAAACTACAACAAACTGTTGGCCCCTTAAACTTATTGTATTTGCTGAAGTGGAGATATGGCTCTATTTAACCCCTTAAGGACCAGGCACTTTTTAGGGATTTTACAGTCCTGTTTTTTCCTTCAGGTACCCCAATGATTTTTGCTGTTTTTTTTCTCTCCGTGACATATTGGGGTATTAACCCCTTATTGACCAAGCCTGTTTGCACCTTAATGACGAGGCCAAATTTTGGAAATCTGACATGTGTACTTTAACATAGAATAGCTCCGTAAAGGCTTTACATATCCAAGGGATTCTGATGTTTTTTCGCCACATGTTGTACTTCATTTAGGTGGTGAAAATAGTCCAATATAATTTGTGTATATTTATTAAAAGTGCCAATATTGGGAGAATTTTGAAAAAAAAAGATCGTTTTTCACATTTTCAACTGTAATATCTCAAATATGTGCAAACATACTGGACAAACTTTTGCTAAGATATATATTTCCATCTATTTACTTTATTCTGAATGCACATTTGAAAACTTTTATGTTTTTTTAACCATTTAGGAGACGTGCAAATTTAACATTACTTTTCAGCATTTTGAGGAACACTTTATTTTCCTGCACCAAGCGAAGGTAGCAAAGGCTCATGGGTGTCAGAATGATAGCTACCAGCACAAATGACCCCATTTTAAAAACTACACCCCTTAGTGTATTCACTGAGGGGGTCAGGAGTATTTTGACCCCAAAGTTTTTTTTCCAGGAATTAATTCAATTTAGAGGAGAAAAAGTAAAATTTCATATTTTTGCAAATACCGTATATTCCGGCGTATAAGGCGACGGGGCGTATAAGACGACCCCCCAACTGTCACCTTATACGCCGGGAATACAGCGGAGCAAAAAAAAAAAATAAAATATCAGTACTCACCTTCCCCAGCGTTCTGCGGCGCTGCTGCAGGCTGTCGCTCCCTCCTGGTCCCCGGCAGAGCATTGCTTTCTGGACGCGGGGCTTGAAATCCCCGCCTCCAGAAAGCGAATACTGTGATTAGCTAACACACGCTGTCAGCCAATCACAGCCATTCAATGACATCATTGAAAGCTGTGATTGGCTAAAAGACTCGTGCGCCTTCAGCCAATCACAGCCATTCAATGACATCATTGAAAGCTGTGATTGGCTAAAAGACTCGTGCGCCTTCAGCCAATCATAGCCATTTAATGACATCATTGAAAGCTGTGATTGGCTAAAAGACTCGTGCGCCTTCAGCCAATCACAGCCATTCAATGACATCATTGAAAGCTGTGATTGGCTAAAAGACTCGTGCGCCTTCAGCCAATCACAGCCATTCAATGACATCATTGAATGGCTGTGATTGGCTGACGGCGTGTGTTAGCCAATCACATTATTAGCTTTCTGGAGGCGGGGATTTCAAGCCCCACATTCAGAAAGCAATGCTCTGCCGGGGACCAGGAGGGAGCGACAGCCTGCAGCAGCGCCGCAGAACGCCAGGGGAGGTGAGTAATGATTTTTTTTTTTTGACACTTTCTTTTTTTTTGTATTACCGGCGTATAAGATGACCCCCGACTTCAGAGCAGATTTTTGGGGGTTCAGAAGTAGTCTTATACGCTAGTATATACGATATGTCATTTTGAAGACATATTTTTTTTCTATAGTTTACATGAAAATGAGGATTTACACCCCAAAATGGATACCAGTTTCTCCCGTTTTCAGAACCAAAACCATAGAAAACCCCCACAAATGACCCCATTTTGAAAACTAGATCCCATAACGAATTTATCTAGGGGTGTACTGTGTATTTTGACCCCACGGTTTTTAAATGAATTCAAGCAAAGCAAAAGGAAAAAAATTGTGATTTTCGTTTTTTTGGCAATTCTGTCATTTTAAAAACAGCTTTTTTTGTACAGCACACATATAAAATGAAGACTTGCACCCGGAAATGGATCCCCCTGTTTGTTCAGTGTTCAGAGACATACCCATTGTGGCCCTAATCTTATGTTTCGATGCACAGCAGGGCCCAAAATGAAAGGAGCAGTCGGTGGCTTTCAGAACATAAATTTTGCTTGACGTCCTTTTAGGCCCCATAGCACACTTGTAGAGTTCTTGAGCGCCCAAAACAATAGAGAACCCCCACAAATGACCCCATTTTGAAAACTAGACCCCTTAACGCGTTCTCCTGTACTGTATATTTTAACCATACAATTTTTAAATTGATCTAAGCAAAGCAGTAGGAAAAAATTACGATTTTGCTTTTTTGGGGCAATTGCATCAATTTAAAAACAGGTTTTTTTTGTACAGCACACATATAAATGAAGACTTTCACCCCAAAATGGATACCAGTTTGTCCCGTGTTCAGAAACATTCCCCTTTGTGGCCCTAATCTACTTACAGGACCCATGGCTAGGCCTATAATGAAAGGAACATCCGTTGGATTTCAGGGTACAACTGAATAAATTCCAGGTCCCATCGCCCACTTATAGAGCCATTGAGCGGCCAAAACTATAAAGAACCCCCTCAAATGACCCCATTTTGAAAACTAGACTCCTTAACAAATTCATCTAGGGGTGTCTTGCGTATTTTGACCCCACAGTATTTGACTGAATCTTATCAAAGCAGAAGGAAAAAAATTATAATTTTCAATTTTTTTGAGAATTTTTTCAATTTAAAGTTTTTTTTTGTACAGTGTACATAGGAATGAAGACGGTCACCCCAAAATGGATACCCCCGTTTGTCCCGAGTTAAGAAACATAACCATTGTGGGCCTAACCTACCTAAAATTATCCCCCCCCCTTGCACCCTTTTCAGCGTTCCCCAAATGTTAGATAAAAGTAATAATGTGAACTGTGTAGTATTTCCGAAGACGGGGGTAATTACAGAGGCTGGTTGGAATGGGCACATGGGGCAATAAAACCGGTATCCCCCCTCCTCTCTTTTTGGGGGTCATTTCTTGACCTCCGTGGCGGGTATGGGGTGTAAAAAGTGGTGCTCCGTGAGTCTTCATAAGCTTGATGAGGTGCGGCGGTCTCACGCATAAGACGCTCAACAAGCTGCTCCTGGAACTGCAGGAAGGCGAACGTTCCCGGGGCTTCTTGTAAAATACGTATTAGAGGTAGCGCTCTGAATAACGCCGGGCTCACACAGCCGTAGGTGGAATCCGCTTGTGGAGGTCCGCAGCGGATCCTATCTGTGAGCCCTGTGTACGGCCGCGTAATGTACTGCGCAAACATGGTACACACACAGGCGGTCATGCGCAGTACATTTTTTTTTGTTTGTATTTCCCGCACTGTCGCTTAGCGATGACGCGGGTACCGCAGCCCGTATACAACGTAGTTGCGTATGGGCAGCGGGTATATCCGCGACCATGGAGCACAATGGGCTCTATGTTGCGGATAAATTAAAAAGAAGATTATACTCACCTAGAAGAGCCGTCCGGCTCTTCTCTCCGGCCCCGGCAGTCGTCTTCTGGAGGCCAGGGATTAAAAGATCCCTGCCCTGAGAAAGTGGTGGTCTCAGTGGCTGAGCGCTGTGACCAATCACAGACAGCGCTGAGCTGTCATTCAATGGCTGAGCGCTGCCTGTGATTGGCTGAGTACTCAGCCAATAAGACCAGCACTTTCTGGGGTCTACCATTGCATCTCTCACTCCTCTTCCACCATCCTTAGTATCCCCACCGCCCCCCACCCCCCACCTCTCCTTGTCAATTCATCCTACTTTGGTCCCGGTGAGCCAACAGACAAGTCCTAATAGAAAGGAATTTCCAAAGCCAACTGTTGGTGCACTGGGTTCAAACTAGTTTACCCCCTACAACGACATCTTCTCTGTCCAGGCTATACCTGTTCCTGTTTGATACGAGCCTTTAAAGACATGCAAACCTGAAACTATCGTTGTATTTGACAATGTTGTAAGTTATTTACATTTGGAAAACAAATAATTTAAAGTTACAAAAAAAATTATAACACACACACACACACACACACACACACACACACACACACACACTTGCGATAAACCCCCGCTCTTTGGGCGACTTCATTGTTTTGTCTACTAGACTGAGCCGTTGTTCGCTGCGCGAACAAAGCGTTTGGAAGAATGATTGTGAATGTTTTAAGAACTGTAGAGCCGAGGATTCGGCTTGAACTGTTCTCCGTCCACGGCTTGGTCTTCCATGTTTTGGGGATGCGGCAACAGTCAAACTGGTAAGCACTGGATATGAATGTCATTTAGCAACGCTCGACTCTCCCTAGCGGCGCTGCTGGCTGAAGCACAACCGCGCCACTAGACTTAACATAGGAACTTTGACCTTGTCTGACGGGCCACTCAATGCATCAAACTCCAATTTTATGGTTTTACGGCGGTGATGAGGATGACACCAAAACCATCCACCAAAGGTCACGCAAAAAGGGTCAAAGAAAAACCCTATAGAGTTTTTATATTAGACTACTGTGGAACATTCCCCAGACGTCCTGTAAAACAAATTTGGAACGTAGAACTAGAGATGAGCGAGTACCAAAATGCTCGGGTGCTCATTACTCGAGTCGAACTTTTCGTAATGCTCAAGAGCTCGTAACGAACCGCATTGAAGTCAATGGGAGACTCGAGAAATTTTCAAGCTAACCGATGTTCCGCATAGGGGAAGTTGTGTGAATCACCTGAAAACATCAGAAAGTGATGAAAACACAGCAGAAACGGATGGGGAAGGGCAGGGGCAGCATGCATGGGCGCATCTGAGGCTCCCAGACCCCACTATTAAGCCAAACTGGGGGCAAGAGCCTGGCGGTCACCCCCCTAACAATTCACTTGGGACAGACCATAAGCAGCAAGGCACACGTGCTGGCACATCTTAGCTAAGCACCAGACTAGCTGCTACCAAGCCCAACGACCACCTTGTGTGAGCAGACTCCACCTTCTGTGACCCAAGGTGCCATGAGAGTTACATTACTATGGGAAATCCATGTGTCCCCACACACTTCATTCTGTGTAGGTGTCAGATAGCTGAGCAACGCAATGGGAAAGCCTTTGTGCACCCACAGTACGGGCCGACCCCTGAAACCTTTCCGTGGCAAGAGTACGGGCCGACCCCTGAAACCTTTCCGTGGCAAGAGGGCAAGAGTACGTGCCGACCCCTGAAACCTTTCCGTGGCAAGAGTACGGGCCGACCCCTGAAACCTTTCCGTGGCAAGAGTACGGGCCGACCCCTGAAACCTTTCCGTGGCAAGAGTACGGGCGGACCCCTGAAACCTTTCCGTGGCAAGAGTACGGGCGGACCCCTGAAACCTTTCCGTGGCAAGAGTACGGGCGGACCCCTGAAACCTTTCCGTGGCAAGAGTACGGGCGGACCCCTGAAACCTTTCCGTGGCAAGAGTACGGGCGGACCCCTGAAACCTTTCCGTGGCAAGAGTACGGGCGGACCCCTGAAACCTTTCCGTGGCAAGAGTACGGGCGGACCCCTGAAACCTTTCCGTGGCAAGAGTACGGGCGGACCCCTGAAACCTTTCCGTGGCAAGAGTACGGGCGGACCCCTGAAACCTTTCCGTGGCAAGAGTACGGGCGGACCCCTGAAACCTTTCCGTGGCAAGAGTACGGGCGGACCCCTGAAACCTTTCCGTGGCAAGAGTACGGGCGGACCCCTGAAACCTTTCCGTGGCAAGAGTACGGGCGGACCCCTGAAACCTTTCCGTGGCAAGAGTACGGGCGGACCCCTGAAACCTTTCCGTGGCAAGAGTACGGGCGGACCCCTGAAACCTTTCCGTGGCAAGAGTACGGGCGGACCCCTGAAACCTTTCCGTGGCAAGAGTACGGGCGGACCCCTGAAACCTTTCCGTGGCAAGAGTACGGGCGGACCCCTGAAACCTTTCCGTGGCAAGAGTACGGGCGGACCCCTGAAACCTTTCCGTAGCAAGAGTACGGGCGGACCCCTGAAACCCTTCCGTAGCAAGAGTACGGGCGGACCCCTGAAACCTTTCCGTAGCAAGAGTACAGGCGGACCCCTGAAAACTTTCTGTAGCAAGAGTGTAGGCGAAACCCTGAAACATTGGTGTACCAATAGTATAGGCGAAGCCCAGAAAAAGTAGTGTACCAAGAGTACAAGTGTACCCCTGAAAAATTGCTTTACCCCGTGGGCAGGTGAAACCCATAAACATTTTGTAAAGATACAGCTCGTTGTTGCTTAATTTGCTAACAGAACCCGGAGGCAGACCTCCGAAAAAATTGGTTTTAACGGAGCCTTTTGGCCCGCAGAAAAATTGGCAGTTTAGCGTGATGACATGCTGCTTTAGGAGGAGGAGGAGGAGTAATATCCGAGAGGGATAGACCAAGCTACTTTTCCCCTTTTTGGGGATTAGAGAGAGGATGCATATTTCTCCAGTTGCAGCAAAAAGAATCATTAGGTTCTGCTACTTTCCACCAGTGGAGAAGAGAAGTCTGGGGAAATCCAGCATTTGTTCATCTTAATAAGTGTAAGAATGTCGGCGCTGTCAGTTGACAAGACGCTAGCGGCAGGGCACGCCAGCACCTCCAGGGCGTACAGCGCAAGTTCGCGCCACGTGTCCAGCTCTGACACCCAATTGTTGTATGGAGCAGAAGGATCTCGGAGGACGGTGGTATGATATGGAGCAGAAGGATCTCGGAGGACGGTGGTATGATCGGCTATGTACTCCCTTACCATCTTTTTACAGTGTTCCCTCTGACTCAGCCTTGACTGGGGAGTGTTGACACAGTCTTGCTGGGAGCCATAAAACTGGCAAAGGCCTTGGAGAGTGTTCCTTTGCCTGCACTGGACATGCTGCCTGATCCCTGCGCCTCCCCTGCTAGTTGGCCCTCTGCGTCTTCTACCGTTAGCGCTGTCAGATGGGAACTTTATCACTTTTTCCACCAGGGCCCTGTGGTATTGCATCACTCTTGTAACCCTTTCCTCTTCAGGAATGAGAGTGGAAAGGTTCTCCTTATACCGTGGGTTGACAAGGGTGTACACCCAGTAATCTGTTGTGCAGAGTGCGTCTAATGTGAGGGTCACGGGAAAGGCAGCCTAACATGAAGTCAGCCATGTGTGCCAGAGTCCCAGTACGCAACACATCGCTGTCCTCACTAGGAGGATGACTTTCAGGAGCCTCCTCCTCTTCAGCCCATACACGCTGAACAGATGAGAAGGGAGCAGCATGGGTACCCTCTGCAGTGTGCCCAGCTGTCTCTTCCCCCTCCTCCTCCAAAATGCGCTGAGATACAGACGTGAGGGTGGTCTGGCTATCAAGCGACATACTGTCATCCCCCATCTCCTATTCTAACCGCAAAGCAGTAGGATGGTAACGCTAAATATGGCCGCATCGCCGCTCACAATTTGGGCAGACTCCTCAAAGTTTCCGAGGACCTGACAAATGTCTGCCATCTATGCTCACTCCTCTGTAAAGAACTGCAAAGGCTGACTACCACTCTGCCAGCCATGTTGCAGCTGGTATTCCACAATTGCTCTACGCTGCTCGTAAAGCCTGGCCAACATGTGCAGCGTAGAATTCCAGCTTGTGGGCACGTCACACAGCAGTCAGTGCTCTGGCAGCTGAAACCGATGTTGCAATGTCCTGAGGGTGGTAGCATCCGTGGTGGACTTGCGGAAATGTGCGCACACGAGGCGCACCTTGCCGAGCAGGTCAGACAAGTGGGGGTAGTTTTTCAGAAACCGCTGCACCACCAGATTGAAGACGTGGGCCAGGCATGGCACGCGTGAGGCTGCCAAGCTGCAGAGCCACCACCAGGTTACGGCCGTTGTCACACACTACCATGGCCGGTTGGACGCTCAGCGGCAAAAGCCAGACATCGGTCTGCTCTGTCAGACCCTGTAACAGCTCAGGGGCCGTGTGCCTCGTCACCTAAGCTGATTAGTTTCAGCACGGCTTGCTGACGTTCCTCACCGCTGTGCTGCCGCTCCTCACCGCTGTGCTGCCGCGCACTACTGACCGCTGGCGATGCGCTCACACTTAATTGAGAGGTGGAGGAGGAGGAGGAAGGGGGTTTGGAGGAGGTGGCATAATACGACGCAGAAACCATCACCGTTGTAGGACCCGCTATCCTCGGTGTGGGTAGCACGAGAACGGTCCCAGGCTCTGACTCAGTCCCAGCCCTCCACCAAGTTCACCCAATGTGCCCTCAGAGAGATATAGTGTCCCTGCCCGCCAGTACTTTTCCACGTGTACGTCATTAAGTAGACCTGCCCAGTAACCGCGTTGATGAGGACATGGTTTATGTTGCAGGAGACGTGCTGGTGTAGGGCGGGGACGGCGCACCAGGAAAAATAGTGGTGACTGGGGACCGAGTAGCGCGGGACCGCTGCCACCATCATGTTTTTGAAAGCCTCCGTTTCCACAGGCCTGTATGATTAATTTGGCAATGTGCACATTTAAAGTTTGTGCATGCAGGTGGGTGGCGGTGTATTTCCGCTTTCGCTCCAACACTTGTGTTAGCGACAGCTGAACACTGCGCTGGGAGACATTGCTAGAGGCCGTGGAGGTGAGGGTGTGGGTGCAGGCCGGGAGGCGCTCGTGCCTGCATCCTGGGAGGGGGATTGGATCTGTGTGGCAGGTTGTGGCACAGGGGAAGAGGCAGTGGTGTGACCCGGAGGCGTTGAATAGCCTTCGTCCCACCTTGTGGGGTGCTTGGCCATCATATGCCTGCGCATGCTGGTGGTGGTGAGGCTGGTAGTGGTGGCTCCCTGGCTGATCTTGGTGCGACACAGGTTGCACACCACTGTTTGTCGGTCATCCGCGTACTCACTAAAAAACATCCACACCTTTGAACACCTAGCCCTCTGCACGGAGGCTTGCCGCGAGGGGGTGCTGTGGGAAACAGTTGGGGGATTATTTGCTCTGGCCCTGCTTCAACCCTTGGCCACCCCACTGCCTCTTGCAACCTGCCCTGCTGCTGCACTTGCCTCCCCCTCTGAAGCCGTCCTCAGTAGGCTTAGCAAACCAGGTAGGGTCAGTCACCTCATCGTCCAGCTGCTCTTCCTCCGAATCCTTTGTGCGCTCCTCCCTCAGACTTACTGCCCTTACTACTACCTCACTGATAGACAACTGTGTCTCATCATCATCCTCACCCACAAAAAGCACTTGAGACAGTTGCCGGAAGTTCCCAGTCTCATCCCCCAGACCTCGGGAACTTTCCAAAGGTTGGGCATTGGTCACGACAAACTCCTCAGGTGGGTGAGGAACCGTTTTTTCAGACTCAGGGCAGGGGCCCGAGAACAGTTCCTGGGAGTCTGCCTGCTCAGAATCTCTCCTTTTCCTGGAGTAACGTGGCTGGGAGGAGCAGCCAGAAGATTCAGAGTTGTAGTCCCTAGGCTGGGAGTAGGGGACTGCGTAGAAGACTGGGTGGTCGATACATTGCTGGACGCGTTATCCGCGATCCACGACAGGACCTGCTCACACTGCTGTGCTTGTAATAAAGGTCTGCAACGTGGACCCGCTTATTGTGATATGAAGCTGGGGAGCAGGGAGGCGTGGCACTCTCCTAATCCCTCTGCAGCCGGCTGCGATTCCCCCCACCCAGGACCTCGGTCTGTGCCGAGACCCTCACTTGGACGTCCTCGTCCTTGAGCCTTAGCCCTACTCCTCATCATGTCGGATTAAGGATAAAGCAGGGCCCAAATAAATTACCCCACTGTACTGCACTGACAACTGTGGCTAATTCACTGCACACAGACTTGTAGATACCAGAGGCTCTATGCTGTGACAGAAAAAATTAACCCGCTGTCTTGCGCTGATACCTAGGGGTAATTTACTGCTCACAGAGACTTGTAGATAAGAGAGGCTGTGTGGAGTGGCAGAGAACTATTACCCCAGTGGATAGTGCTGGTAACTGCAGCTACTTCACCGCACACAGTGAATGGTAGATGTCAGATACTCTGCACACCCTCAGAAAAAAATTAGGCCACTGTTTAGCGATGAGAACTCTGGGTAATTCACTGCATACAGCGAATGGGATATGCGAGTCTGCACAGGCCTAGATGCTTGAAAAAAAAAAAAAAAAAAAGAATTGGTGCACTACTGCTCCCAGCCACCAACAAAAGTAATGCACACAATGAGGAGTAGCCCTAAGAAGGACCGTTGGGTTCTTGGAGAGGATCCCTACTCTAATACTTTCCCCATCTCAGCTGCAGCTCTTTCCCTAACCTCTGCCAGCATGCGTCTGAGGCGAGCCGCGGGCAGGACCACTTTAAGTACTCAGCGGTCACCTGATCGGCCCAGCCACTCACTGCTGTAGAATGCCTTCCCTGCTTGTTTAGTGGCTAATAAATGGCGCCAAACATGCAGGGACGGGAAAGGAAATTGACTCGAGTACCACGTGGTGTTCGACTCGCGTACAGAGCATCTCAAGAACCCTAATACTCAAACGAGCATCAAGCTCGGACGAGTGTGCTCGCTCATCTCTACATAGAACCATCCCGCTAGTCTAGGGGACTACAGGCCATCCAGGAAGGGGTTAAACTGATGGATTATCACCTTCTTTGACAGTGGAGTATGTTTGACTAGCCTCCTCTCCATAGTGAAGTTATTGGTATCCCGAGTGCTCTGTCTTTATATCACACTTGCTCCTGGTTGAGTCTTCCTACATACCCGAGGTGGCACTTCAGTGTCCTCCGGCTGGATGCTCATGGGAACAGGATCACCGGTAGGTTTCTATCAGTGATCGAGGCTTGAAGGTGGGGTGGTATACATCCATCGCCACCAGGTGAGACCCTGCAGCCTTCACTACAGTCAGTATCTCTCCTTCTGGGAGAGTGGTCTTGGTCACTTTTAGATGACTTCCAAAATAAGCGGTCATGAAGAGTAATAGTGTATCCGGCTAGTGTAGGACTTGTATCCGGCTAGTGTAGGACTTGTATCCGGCTAGTGTAGGACTTGTATCCGGCTAGTGTAGGACTTGTATCCGGCTAGTGTAGGACTTGTATCCGGCTAGTGTAGGACTTGTATCCGGCTAGTGTAGGACTTGTATCCGGCTAGTGTAGGACTTGTATCCGGCTAGTGTAGGACTTGTATCCGGCTAGTGTAGGACTTGTATCCTGCCCTGCTGCAAATTCAATAACTACTTATCGGTTTTAGCTCATGGGGGGGGGGGGGGGGGGGGGGGGAGGAACACACCAGTTGCTGTGGGGTTTCCATGCACAGCCTCTCACATACAAGCAGCAGAAGGGAGGTTAATCCAACACTGGGGTAAAAGAAACCACTTACTAGCGCCTGCAGCAGCATCTGTGTGCCCCTCTGCCTCCCTCCAGCAGCTCCTTCTCCTACCCTCTCCATAGACGTCTATGGGCTGCAGCTGTCATCTGATCTCTGGGTGTACAAAGCGTTGTGTAGGGTTTGTACTTGTAAGCTTAGACAGAGTGATCAGAGTATGAGGCAGGGAAAGACGTGACCGATAGGTGGAAAAAGACTTCTCCATAATATATTAGAGTCTCCCATCTTTGTACGACTAATGGATACAAGATGCACCACAACGACTAACTGCAGCCTCGCTTCTCCCACAGAGATGAGTGAGGAAACCAAGCCAAGAGGATCCATGTAGCTCCACAAGACTGTGCCGAATGAAGGCAAGAGATTATCATCTGGCCGATCGCCCCCCACGGCCAACATCCTCCTGGTGCCCCCCTAGAGGCTGGAGGCCGGCGCTCTGTATGACTTCTTAAGTTACACTAAGGACAGCCTGGTATAAAAATGTAATTGTGAGAAAAGTAGTCCCCCCCCCTCCCCCCACATGCCCTCCATAGAAAAAAAAGGCATCCTGACAAACACGCCAAGCATACGTGTGCAGAAAGGGCGGGAAAAATTTAGCAGGGCGTGCCGCCCCGGCCAGCCCCGCGCCCGCCATGCAGGGCGCCCCGCGCCCGCCATGCAGGGCGCCCCGCGCCCGCCATGCAGGGCGCCCCGCGCCCGCCATGCAGGGCGCCCCGCGCCCGCCATGCAGAGCGCCCCGCCCCCGCCATGCAGAGCGCCCCGCCCCCGCCATGCAGAGCGCCCCGCGCCCACCATGCAGAGCGCCCCGCGCCCACCATACAGAGCGCCCCGCTCCGGCCAGCCGCACAGGGTACTGTTATATCTTGTCTCCACCACAAAAAGGGGTGGATACCTGAGATAGTGCCGTGGGAGGTATAGGGTACGCCCACAGCTGCTGATTGGCTGGGCTCCTGTCTTGGCTGTGCAATGCCCTCTGTCATCTTGAATCTGCTTACCCACTGGCCTACATGGCATTATGAGCTTCAGAAACAGACGAGCAGCGGGATGCGTGTTCAACTACAAGATGATGCATCCGCCGAACGTGTCGCAAAACAATTGCTGGATATTGGGAATGGGAAGATGGCAATCGGCAGATCTACACAATGTATCACATCGCCCACAAACTGTGGTAAGAGGGCAACCACCAAAGAGGAACTGATTCAAAAGGTTTTCCCAAATATCGTGCGGAGTTACACCAACGGCTCACCGCTATATTACCAACGACCGTGTCAATGCCAGCAGCATTCAAAACGGAATACCAGGCGAAGCGACACGTGGAAGGCCACCGATACTGGGATGAGTCAAGGCGAAGCGACACGTGGAAGGCCACTGATACTGGGAGGAGTCAAGGCGAAGCGACACGTGGAAGGCCACTGATACTGGGAGGAGTCAAGGCGAAGCGACACGTGGAAGGCCACTGATACTGGGATGAGTCCAGGCGAAGCGACACGTGGAAGGCCACTGATACTGGGAGGAGTCAAGGCGAAGCGACGCGTGGAAGGCCACTGATACTGGGAGGAGTCAAGGCGAAGCGACACGTGGAAGGCCACTGATACTGGGATGAGTCAAGGCGAAGCGACACGTGGAAGGCCACCGATACTGGGAAGGCGAAGCGACACGTGGAAGGCCACCGATACTGGGATGAGTCAAGGCGAAGCTGTCCGTTACCCAACTAGAATTCCCTCGATTTCCCAGGTCCGCCCCCGCGCATTTCATCATTCCTCTCCCAAACATCCACCACCACAGCTCTAACAGTACAAGACTCTGGGTGAAGATGGTGAACCAGGGCATCCAGGCTACAATGCTGAATGGGGGATTCACGGTGGGGACGTCCTGCCGCCACGGATCCTGATCGCCCCACAGATACGTGAATTCAGACCTTTACAGTTAGCGGTGCGACTGCAACGACCATCAACAACGCGCAAGGACCATCGCTGGCAGTGTGCGGGCGAATGTGGGGACTCCGTGCGTCTCACACGGACAACTATGGGGCCGGCTCACGCCTCGGAAGACCTTCTGATCTATCCGCGTACGCCCCAGCCGGAAACACAAAAAAATATTACACAGGCCCCGCCCCCACGCGCACCGTCGCACAGGCACCAGCCCCCCTCCCTGCGCCAGTCACACAGACACCGCCCCCCCACGTCCGTCGTACAGGCACCACCCCAGCCCCGCGCGCCCTTCACACAGACACCGCCCCCCACGTCCGTCGCACAGGCACCGCCCCCCTCCCTGCGCCAGTCACACAGACACCGCCCCCCACGTCCGTCGCACAGGCACCGCCCCAGCCCCGCGCGCCTCCCCCTCGTCGCCGGACGCCTGCATATCACCAGATCCGTCTTGTGGCGCTCCTCGGAATACTATCATTTCGGGGTAACCGTGGCCGGCCATCTCCCCCCCAGACCTCATCAGAATCACATCAGCAGTTTATCCGTGAGCCGGTAACAGGCGGTGACCTATGACCTTGGCGTGCGGACGGCTCGCGGGCACTAAGCGCTCGTTCACACCAGTGCATTATACCTACGGCACCCGCGGATCGCAGCGCGTTCTGCTCAGGTCAGGATACGTCACATTGAGCCGCGGCGCCGCACGTAACGCACACCACTAGATGCCGTTGTAGCGATTGGGCCGCACAAATATACAGAGAACACACCGGAACCGGCTCCACAACCGGCAGTGCGGCCAGTGACCGCAGAGCTCTGGGGTGTAACTGACGCATACACAGCGCAGACCTCCGCCGGACTGCGCCACATGTACCATAACCATAGCGGCCCCGCGCCGCCGGCGGACACTGTGCACGTCACCTGCAGAGCCCGCGGGCCGCATCTCCTCGCTCGCCCGTCCTTCCAGCAGCTACACGGTACCCGGCTGCTCTCCAGAAACCACCTGATGAATCCGCCCCGCCGAGCTGTAGAGGGAGAGCGCCGCGAGGCGGGGCCGCCAGGAGGTGTCCGCGAGTACGGGCGCCGGCGGCCATCTTGGTGAAGACTGCGGCCTGATTGGTGCACTGCTGCCGGCGTCTCAAGATTCCCGCGCTGTGAGGGGCGATGAGACGGCGGCTGAGAGATCACCAGGGGCTGCAGCATGTTCCCCCCAAGGACGTCGGGCAGCAGGTAAATACCTCCCGGGGGGAGTCCCACAAAGATTGCCGGGGGCAATGGGTTTATACCCGTTGAGATCGGCCAGGACAGCCGTATATACCCCCCACCGGACCAGTCCTTCAGAGAACAGTGAGGACGAGGACTATATACCCCCGGGCCAGTGCCACAGAGAACACTAGGGGCAGCAGGTATTTACCCCCGGGCCACTGCCACAGAGAACACTAGGGGCAGCAGGTATATACCCCCGGGCTAGTGCCCCTGAGATTAGCCGCGGTACCAGGTATATACACCCCGGTCCAGTCCTCCAGAGATCGTGGGCGCAATGGCTTTATACCCCCCAGGCCAGCACCCCTGAGATTGCCCGGGGCAGGTGGTATGTATCCCCAGGCCACTGCCACAGAGAATGCCGGGGGGCAGCAGGTATATCCCCCCCCCCCCCCCCCCCCCCAGGCCAGTCCCCCTGAGAGCACTGGGTATATACCCCCCCCCCCAGGCCAGTCCCCCTGAGAGCACTGGGTATATACCCCCCAGGCCAGTACCACAAAGTATGCCAGGGGCAACAGTATATACCCCCGAGGCCAGTCCACCTGAGATCAGCCAGGCCAGCAGGTATATAACCCCGGGCCAGTCCTCCAGAGATCGTATATACCCCCCAGGCCAGTTACCCTGTGATCGGACAGGGCAGGTGGTATATATCCCGGGCCCAGTCCCACAGAGAATGCCGGGTGTAGCTGGTATATACTTCTAGGCCAGTCCCACAGAGAGCAACGGGTATATACCTCACAGGCCAGGCCCCCTGAAATCGGCAGGGGCAGCTGGTATATACCGCCCAGGCCAGTCTACCAGAGAACGCCAGGGGTAGCGGGTATATACCCCTAGGCCAGTGCCCCTGAGATCAGCAGGGGCAGCTGGTATATACCCCCCAGTACACTTCCACAGATTACACTGGGGGGTAGTGGGTATATACCCCCCGGGCCAGTCCTGCATAGAACACTAGGGGTAGCGGGTATATACCCCCCGGGCCAGTCCTGCATAGAAACACTAGGGGTAGCGGGTATATACCCCCCGGGCCAGTCCCGCATAGAACACTAGGGGTAGCGGGTATATACCCCACCGGGCCAGTCCCGCATAGAACACTAGGGGTAGCGGGTATATACCCCCCGGGCCAGTCCCGCATAGAACACTAGGGGGTAGCGGGTATACACCCCCCGGGCCAGTCCCGCATAGAACACTAGGGGTAGCGGGTATACACCCCCCGGGCCAGTCCCACATAGAACACTAGGGGTAGCGGGTATATACCCCCCCCCCCCCCCCCGGGCCAGTCCCACATACCGTGTTTCCCCGATAGTAAGACACCCCCGATTGTAAGACGTATCGGGGGTTTCAGGGGGGCCGTCCCCCGAAAGTGAAGACATATGTCTTACTTTCGGGGAAACACGGGGGGTATTGCCGCCTCCCTCTCATCTAGCTGCGCGCCGCCTCCTGCCCACGTCCACACCGTCCCCCTCTCCATACGTCGCCGCGTCTGCCACCTCCCTCTGATCTTAATGAGCGCCGCCTCCCTGCCCACTTCCGCGCCGCCCACCCCCTCCATACGTCACCGCGTCTGCCGCCTTTGGCCGCCTGCAGACGAGCGGGTCGGATCCGGCAGCGAGAATTCTCGCCGCGCGATCCGACCCGAGCGCCTGCAGGGACGAGCGCGTACTCACCCGCGCCTGGCGGCCCCGGCTCTTCATGTGCCGGCTGCCGCGCAGCGGCGCTCATGCGCAGGACCGGAGCCGGCGGCCGGGTGAGTACGTGCCCCGCACTTTCCGTGCCGCCCCCCCTCTCCATACGTCACCGCGCCGTCCCCTGCACTTGTCACTCCAGTATTGGAGTGTCTTATATTGTCACTCCAATATAAGACATACCCCGAAAGTAAGACATAGTGGGGCTTTTGGGGATAAAAGAAAGTAAGACACTGTCTTACTTTCGGGGAAACACGGTAGAACACTAGAGGTAGCGGGTATATACTCCCCGGGCCAGTCCCACAAAGAATGCCAGGCGCAGCTGGTATATACCCCCGGGACAGTTCCTCTAAAATCAGCGGGGGCAGCTGATATATGCCAGCTGTAGTTTATATCGCTACCATTTTTGCTTGTGTACAACTTTTTGATCACTTTTCATTGGGAGATCCGATATGTTCACCATTTTGTATGTATTTTCTGTTGTCAACTGTGAATATACTGTATTTTGTCTATAATGGTTTAAACCTCTGGGGGAAGGGAACATCACCCCCCCCCCCCCACCTCCACAAGAATTTAAGGATTGTCCATAAAACTGGTCAAACCGGTTCTAACTGGCAAAAACCTATCTAGGATTGTCTTCGACAAGCAGAGAGGAGAAACAGGATGTTCTTCTCATGAGACCAAATTCAAGAATGAACTGAGCGTGCTCACCGAAGTTCCTCCAGATGGATGACATCACAAGCTACCTCACAAATACCTCCCTCTGAGAACGACCAATCAGCACACTAATAATGTAACTGCTAAAATTGCCTGACTTCCTGTGTTGAAACTTATTTAAGTTTTACCCGCGCTTAATAAAGGGAGACTCTTTTGGGGACACATGATGTAGCTTGTGATCTTTGAAAGGCTCTCCAGGCCTGCACATATTATCAAATTTGGAACGCACGTATATCGAATAGCGAATTTTGCGCTAACAAAGGTGAGGGGTCCCAAAACACAATTCCATTTAGATGTGATACTTTGGTCGTTCAGGCTTTTTTTATGCAGCAATTACAAGTCTGCTGCTTTCCTGCGTATCCGCGGCTTGTCTGCAGTGACAGCTGTAGATGTGCTGCGGATCCGACGGCTTCCATTGACTTCAATGGAAGCTATCCTTGCAGGATCCGCAGGAAGCAGTTTCCATCTTCCTTATTTACATATATCTCCCAGAGGAGCGTACATGGCCTTATAAGTCTCCTCACCTCCTAGGTGCTCTCCTTAACGAGAAACAATACCCTTCTTTACCCACCAAGCCAGACCCTACTGCACACTGAGGAGGGACAAAACCCCGAAACAGCTGTCCCTATATGGCTTCTGGCTGGAATCACAGTTCAGACATTGATTTGCAGGAATGCTGCCTTCCAATAGGTGACGCTGCAGCGGTATTGTTCCAACTTCCCATTGACAGTAGATGTATATGATCTATGTACTTTATGTGTAACTAGCTGATATACCCGACTTCACCCGAGATATATATATACTAGCTGATATACCTGGCTTCGCCCGAGTTTTTAATATGTGTGTATGTATATATATATATATATATATTATATATATATATATATATATATATATATATATATACACATATACATATACATACATACTAGCTAATATACCCGGCTATATATATAAAGACGAAAGCCCTCACTGACTCACTTACTCACTGACTGACTCGCCAAAAGTTCTCCAACTTCCCGATGTCGTAGAAACATGAAATTTGGCACACGCATAGATTATCTCCAAAATAGGAAAAGTAATTGGGTCCCAACTCGGTTATTCAATTCTAGCGCAAAAGAATTGGCGTCGAAATTTTACGTACGTAATCTAAATCTGTCACTTTCCAATGTCATAGAAACTTAAAATTTGGCCCGAGCATTAATTGTCATAAATGGGAAAAGTGAATGGGTCCCAACTCGATTATTCAATTCTATGCGCAAAAGAATTGGCGTCGAAATTTTACCTACGGAATCTAATTCACTTCCCGGTGTTATAGAAACTCGAATTTGGTACGAGCATTGATTATGTCATAAATAGGAAAAGTTAATGGGTCCCAACTCGATTATTCAGTTCTATGCGCAAAAGAATTAGCGTCCAAATTTTACGTACGGAATCTAATTATCTCACTTTCCGGTGTCATAGAAACGGGAAATTTGGCACGAGCATTGATTATGTCATAAGTAGGAAAAGTTCGTAGGTCCCAACTCGATTATTCAATTCTAGCGCAAAAGAATTGGCGTCTAAATTTTACGTGTGGAATGTAATTTTTTCACTTTCCGGTGTCGTAGAAACGTGAAATTTGGCACGAGCATTGATTATGTTATAAATAGGAAAAGCTAATGGGTCCCAACTCGATTATTCAATACTAGCGCAAAAGAATCAGCGTCCAAATTTTACGTACATAATCTAAATCTCTCACTTCCCAATGTGATAGAAACATGAAATTTGGCACGAGCATTGATTATGTCATAAATAGGAAAAGCTAATAGGTCCCAACTCGATTATTCAATTATAGCGCAAAAGAATTTGCGTCGAAATTTTACGTGCGGAATGTAATTTTTTCACTTTCCGGTGTCATAGAAACAGGAAATTTGGCACAAGCATTGATTATGTCATAAATAGGGAAAGCTAATGGGTCCCAACTCCATTATTCAATTCTAAGCGCAAAAGAATTAGTGTCCAAATTTTATGTACGTAATCAAATTCTCTCACTTCCTGATGTCATTTTATACAAAGGAAACGTTGCATGGTTACCTCCCCGTGGTGTTTCCTCGGTAACGCAGAGAACTATGCAAAATGGTGACCATATGTTTTTCCTCAGTATGTCCAAAGTAACCACGACTTCATAAGACTTTCCGTGTGAACACCAGATAAATACCAGTACCAAATTAACTCAGGCGAAGCCGGGTATATCAGCTAGTATATATATAAAGACGAAAGCCCTCACTGACTGACTGACTGACTCGCCAAAGTTCTCCAACTTCCCGATGTCGTAGAATCATGAATTTTGGCGCAAGCATAGATTATCTCCAAAATAGGAAAAGTAATTGGGTCCCAACTCGATTATTAAATTCTAGCGCAAAATAATTGGCGTCGAAATTTAACGTACGTAATCTAAATCTCTCAGTTCCCAATGTCATAAAAACTTCAAATTTGGCACGGGCATTCCATATGTCATAAATAGGAAAAGCTAATGGGTCCCAACTCGATTATTCAATTCTATGCACAAAAGAATTAGCGTCCAAATTTTACGTACAGAATCTAATTTTCTCACTTTCCGGTGTCATAGAAACGTGAAATTTGCCCCGAGCATTGATTGTCATAAATAGGAAAAGCTAATGGGTCCCAACGCCATTATTCAATTCTATGCGCAAAAGAATTAGCGTCCAAATTTTACGTGCGGAATGTAATTTTCTCACTTTCCGGTGTCATAGAAACGGGAAATTTGGCACGAGCATTGATTATGTGATAAATAGGAAAAGCTAATGGGTCCCAACTCCATTATTCAATTCTATGCGCAAAAGAATTGGCGTCCAAATTTTACGTGCGGAATGTAATTTTCTCACTCGCCGGTGTCATAGAAA
>NC_089848.1:1670000-1892500 GCF_035609145.1 Eleutherodactylus coqui | reverse complement strand
GCACGTTTAGATTTCACACTTTTTTACTGTACTTCTTTTCTGTCACCACATTCAGGGACCCCTAAGGGTTAATGCCCACGGACGGCTTTCTGCCACGCTTTCCGCAGCGTTACCTCGGAGCTATTAGGCTCTACTCAACCTAATAGCTCAAATGTCCAGGCTGCTGCATTCCGTAGCGTGAAACAAACCGCAGCATGTGCTAATTGCCGTGGGAATACGTGCGACCGGCTTCTATTGTAGTAACTGGAAGCCAACCGTCACGCTATACTTCCACTGTAGCACAGCAGAAATATTGCGTGAAAATGCGTCCCCGCTGGACGAGTCAGGTGCTGTACTGCGCATGCGCGCCGGCTCGGGGGCGGGAACAGCACAGCAGATCCCGCAGGTGAGTATGAGGGTTTAGGGGGGCGCTGTGGCGGACTCCGCTGCGATATTCCACCGCGGCCGTGGGCATGAGGCCTAACAGTTTTCATTAGCGGCGCTGTGAGAGTTGTACTTGCTCGTGGTACCATTTGTTGTTCCGTACGACTTTTTCATTGTCTTCTCTTCTGTTTTTTGTAGAGCGAGGTTAGCAAAATTAGTTATTTTCACAGTTTTTTGGGGTTTTTTATCGCACAACTTGCCCCTTGTGGGTTAAATAACACATAACTTTTTTACATAAATCATTATAAATGCAGCGATCCCAAATTTGTGCTGGTTTGTGTTTTTTGTATATACTAAAAGGGGAAAAGGTTGGGTTCTGACTTTATTTTTGACTATTTGTTGTTTTTCCTTACTTTTGTTCCACTAGGGGACTTGAATTTCACCACTTTTACATGTTTTAATACACTGCAATACCTCCATATTATAATATATTATATTGCCAATGAAGTTCAGCCATTGCTGTGAGGCGGTCACTGAAAGGCATTATGGGATACAGAGCGTGGCTTTGCGTAAAAGGGGTGTGGCCTGTCCCCATGATATATATTTATATTCCACAACACTTCTGCTCGATTCAACCCCAACAACCAATCACTGTGAATCGAGTAGAGGTGTTGTGGAATACAGATATAGGCGCCCCCATGGCGTCTCACAATATATATTCACCTATTTTATATTTTTGAAATGTGGGAGGAAACCGGAGTATCCGGAGGGAGGAAATCCACAAACCACAGGGAGAACCTACAAACTCTATGCAGATGTTGTGCTTGGTCAGATTTGAGGCCAGGACTGAACCTGAGGGCTGCTTCACGCCGGCGAGGGCGATGTAAGGTGTGATTCATGGCCTGATATCGCCCTCGCAGTCCATGTGGAAACCCCTGGATGCGAGATGTTTTCACGTGGAAACGGCTTCGCATCGCTGTGGGGCTGAAGGATTCTCCCGGCCAGGCGGTCAGTCGCGGCAGGCGATCGCGATCTTCTCCCATTGAATACAATAGGTGATATCGCAAAAAGAAAGGAAATGCTGCAATGTTTTTTTTCACGCCGCATCGCAGGAGTGACAACATCGCAAATAAGAATGAAATCATTGGCTTCATAATCGTGCGTTTTTACTCACTTCTGCATCACGAGAAAACTGCGTCATTTTCTCGCCAGTGTGAAGCCGGCCTGATCCGTCACATTCCGCTTCCAGCGTTTCCACTTCTTCCTGTTAGTATATTAACCCTGAGGCTCAGGCTGCAGCGCTGGGACAATCTATGCAGGCACTGCAGTCTCTTTTCTTCGTCCTGGCCGGCATTTGTCCCGTGCGGGCTATGCGCCCAGCGGCTCAACTCTCCGCTTTGACCGTCGCCTTCTTTGCGGCCGGCGTCAGCTGCGTTCCAGCAGGCCATGTTACAGCTCTGTGATGCCAGCTGCTGATCTCTAACTTTTCTGATGTGCCTCCCTCGCGGCCGCCAGCAGTGATCTCAGTTCTGCCGGCCGTGTTACAGGTGTGTCAGGGCGGCCGCTCACCTCTGCATTTTCTCCAGAGCCTCCCTCGCGGCCAGCGGCAGTGATCTCCGTCACGCCGGTGGCTAACTTTGCCAATGGGGCCCAGCTTTTCTTCAGTCATGGGGGTTTTGGCCATCTGCCCACCGCCGGGTAAGTGACTTGCTCCGGGAGGGTCCTGGCTGCAGCGCAGGCGGCTTTTTTTTTATCTTCCTTCTTAACTGAGCTAGCAGGACCTGCCAGCCAAAAGCATCTCTAGCCAATCAGGTACAGGGGGCGTCAACCTCCTGGCAATCTTGGCACCACCAGGAATAGCGGGTGGCATCAAGATACACTAATACCCTCACCCTCTCCCTGGATCCAGCGGTGCCCCCCTCTGAAGGGCGTGCTCTCCCACACAACTCTATGTACAGAGAGGGGCTGATGGGGACAAGATGCACCGACGGCGCAAACCGCTACAATGAAGCTATAGTAATGGTGCTGAAATTAAGGGAGCGGTTATCGTTGAACCGAGCAAATGATCCAACAATGTCCGGGCGCCCCGCCACTCAGATAAGTAGTTTTATGGATTCAACCGCATGGTTCAGGTCTTGGTCCCAGTAACTGAGAACGACTGAACGACCGCTGTTTAAACCCACAGAGTAGTGAATGAGCCAACAATGATTTGTAAGCTTGCAGGAAATGAATTAATGTTCGTCATTTAACCGTTGGCGCTGTTTACATTAAATGATTACTATTTTTGCTCATTTAAACAATATATTGAATGACAATCGTTGCGTGTAGAAGGGCCTAAAGCTTGCGGGACTCGCTGACATAACATACTTGTCTTCTCTCCTGTTGAACTGCCAGCAGTCTGAATAAGAGACACCTCAGCAGAGATGACTAGTGCCGACACGGGCGCCTCCCATTAAACACAACCTACATATATAGGGGGAGGGGGTCATTCAGACTGGTGGAAGTATGTAGGCTTTAATATAATCCCAGTTGGAAGAAGCTGCTCCTAATATATGACGAGGCAGAGGCATCTGGCGTAGATTTCTGGTACACTTTGCGCCAGTTTCTGCAGTAAATTTACTTAAATTAGTTGGGCCCGGCCGACACGCACTCTTTCAACAAGTTACTCCCACTTTTTGTAATAAAGTGCCGTAGCAACTTGCGGGTCCCGTCGCTCCTCTAGGCTGCCACGACGTCCTCCGTGCCGACAGAGCATTTCTTTCTGGAAGAGGGGCTTGAATTCCCTGCCTCCAGCAAAGTTAATGCTCTGACTGGCTAGCTAGCGCTGGCGTCAGCCAATTAGAAGCCGGCGCTGGGTTAACCAATCACAGCCATTCAATGACATCAGGGGCCGCTGTGGGGTGTCACTATTACTAGAGGGGGGCCGCTGTGGGGTGTCACTATTACTACAGCAGGCCGCTGTGGGGTGTCACTATTACTACAGGGGGCCGCTGTGGGGTGTCACTATTGTGGAAGATGGCTGAGAGGTGTATTGATATTGTGTATCTAAGCTAAACCTCTGGGTGAAGGGAACCTCGCACCCTCAGTGCTACAGATCATTAGTAGAGATGAGAGTGTATACTGGCTAAAGGCAATTGCTCGAGCGAGCATTGCCTTTAGCGAGTATCTCCCCCGCTCGAGACTGAAGGTTCGGGTGCCGGCGCGGGGGAGCGGGACTAGGGACAATAACTTAATTCTTAACAGCTCACTTACCTAGTAAATAACATACTCCGACTACTTCTTGCTGAACAAATGTGGGGTAGGCCACAGCCTTATTAAATAACCTGTTAGTAACGTTAATCCTGAACTTTCACGAAACCTATCCATGCTGTATGCAGTTTAACTTTTTCAGTCCATAAACCGTCCCAGAGGACGTTCGTAAGCCCACGATCCTCTGGCTTGCAAGCCCTCCTCAATCATCCCTAACCAGCATGGACAATTCCGGGCCACACGGGATGTGCCGTATTACTGCGGCTCATTCCGTCCCACCCCACCTACCCTGGCTAGAGCTGCCTCTACACCATCCTGCAAGCCAGATAAAAATGTGTCAAGTCCCAGATCATTGAGGTGGACCCCGTCCTCCCTCAATGACCCCCTCTCTTTACCTTCCAGCTCCCAGTGGCGAACCGCCACCCCTCCAATGGACTGCACGAACTGCGACATTTTCATGTTCACTAATTTTCGCACTTTCTCTATCGCTTCCACGTTTCTTGCACCTCTCCAATACCTTCGTGCGACTATATCGGACCAGACGATTATCACTTCTTGAAAACATGAGCGAAACCGTAAAATGTCCTGCTTCATGATAGCCAAAAGGTCCCTTGTCTTCATTTTACCAAGGTCGTTTCCTCCAGCGTGAATTACCAAAATCACTCTCCGAGGGTTGGACCTGCTTATGTCCGTTATTAGTTTTAGCATGTCGGGCCATCTTAGCCCCCGGACTCCGTGCCAGGTTACGGGTGTTCCGGGTAAGCCGAGGTCCGATCCCAATGGCCGCACTGCTGCCCTCCTCTGGGCCCAATAGACGTAAGAATGTCCAACAATGCACGCCTTCCATTTCTCTGTTGTTGAGAACAAAAGAAAACAAAGAAAAGAAAATACAGGAACCAAGGCTATTTAACTCCACCTAACACAAAAACTCCTCTACAATGCCGCCGTTTTTGCTAAAGTCGCCCACCGCCAAATCCGGTCTGACATAAGATTTATATGCCTGCGACTTCCATCTGCCTAGTTTCATTAAACCGTCCTCATTCATACCACCCGCATCTGCCGATGTGGCCGCGCCAATTCTAAAAGAATGCGTTCCAAACTCCGCTGAGTTGAACCCCGCTACTTTTAAAGCCGAACGCAAAACTGCCGAAAATTGGAAACGCGTGAGAGGGAGGCCCGACGAATGTACGAAAAATTGCTCTCCCGATGTCCTGTCGTCCATGTATTGTACAACCGTGTCAACTGGGCACCATCGCGATCCGAGACGACTGATAGTCACCCACTCACCTCTGCCGTACACATCGGTCTTGGACTTCCTGATCCTGACGCGCAACGACGTATCGACTATAATAACATCGTTCCATTGTAGCCCGCCCGCCTTACACTTACTTGCAGGAACCAGCTCACCAATCCTCAACGCGGCGAAAAACGCAATTGAAAACGCCGCCCTAAACAACAATACTTCCGACCCATTTTTGCAGGAAACTTCCAAGGCCTCTAACAACTTACACAACACAAAATACGTTATGGGACGACGCGTGTCCGTCCGAACTTTGTCCTTCCTCCAGCCCCGCACGATCTGCCGGAAAACGAACTGTTTTGTGACATCGACTAACCCGTGTAATTTTAATAAAAACGCAACTCCCGCCAGATGTTTTTTAACCGCATCAGCCGAAGACCCTTTTTTTACGCAAAAAAACAAGCATGTCCAAAGTTGCCGAGCGGGCCCTATCGCCCCCTGCCACACAACCTCCGGCGAAACTCAACCACGTCTGCCAGACCGCTTTATAACTGTTCCATGTCCCGACCGCTACTGATGTCTCGACCAGCTTCAGCAGCTCCGCTCGACCAGACTCCACAAGAAAATCGGGCAGCGGACCCCCTCGGCGTCCGCCAGCGGGTGCCGCTCCCTGAAACGCTCCATCTGCGAACGAGAGAGTGCATCAGCTGCTAAGTTCTTATAACCCGGCACATGCTTTGCACGCAAGTATATATTCAGTTGCAGACATCGTAAAACCGTGTGCCTCAGCAGTGCCAACACCGGCAATGAAGCCGAAGCCTGTCTGTTAATGATCTGAACCACCGACACATTGTCGGACCAGAAACATAACTTATGGTCCCGGAGCTCATCGCCCCATAGCTCCAATGCTACCACCAGCGGGAAAAATTCCAGAAGCGTTATGTCCTTATTCCACTTTCTTTTCATCCAGGATACTGGCCAGTGTTCTCTGCACCAGTGGTTCCGGAAAATCACACCAAAGCCGGCCGACCCGGCTGCATCAGCAAACAAGCTGAGCTCGGGTCCTGCCCACTCTTCCTTAGGGCATACCACTTGCCCGTTGAAAGTCTCCAAGAAAATTCTCCACACATGTAAATCACTTTTGATACCTTGTGTGATCCTTATAAAGTGGTGAGGCTCTTTTACTCCCACTGTCGCGAGCGACAGCCTTCTGGCAAAAACACGGCCCATGGGTATAACTTTGCAGGCAAAGTTCAATAAACCCGACAGGACCTGCACCTGGCGCAGCGTGGCCTTTTTACCGCTTGCAATTTCTTTTACCGTCTGCCGCAGGCGGGCTATCTTATCTATTGGCAACCTGAAGACCATTTCCTCGGTATCGATTTCGATTCCAAGGAAAACCAGCCTACTAACCGGACCCAACGTCTTGTCCTCCGCCAACGGAACACCCGCCTGCCGCATAAGATTCCGAAATGTATTTAGCAAAACCCCGCACGCGCCCGATGCTTCCGTTCCAATGAACAGAAAATCGTCTAGATAATGCGTTACTGATGTGATGCCCGTCTCATATTTTACCATCCACTCCAAAAAGGAGCTGGAAAGCTCGAAATAGTAACATGAAATGGAGCAACCCATAGGCAAACACATGTCATAATAGAATTGATTGTCCACCTTGCAACCAAGAAGGTGGAAGCACTCCGGGTGAATTGGCAACAGCCGGAAAGCTGACTCAATATCAGCCTTCGCTAATTGCGCGCGTTTTCCCGCCGCTCTGACTAGAGACACTGCCTGGTCAAACGAAGCGTAAACCACCGAAGCTTGCTCCTTTGAAATACCGTCATTTACCGACTCCCCTTTTGGAAATGATAAATGATGTATCAGACGGAACTTGCCAGCCTCCTTTTTGGGGACTAACCCCAACGGGGAAACTTGCAGATTGGCGAACGGTGGTTCATCAAACGGGCCCGCCATGCGGCTAGCTGCAACCTCCTTTTGAACTTTTTCTTTAACTAACTCTATGTTGTCCGTCGCAGACTTTAGGTTTGGACAAGACATGAAAGCGGGCTGAAAAGTAAACGGAATAACGAAACCGACGGTAAAACCTTCTCTAAGTATTTTTGCTTCCTCCCTCCTGTGGTACTTGTCGAGCCACAGGAAGAGGTATCGGCTTTTCACTGGGGTTTGGTGCTCCACTGGCACCGCCCCCCCCCCCGGCTGTAGCTCGCTGCTTCCTAAAGCAACGAACCGCCGCGTGTTGACCCCCGCAGACAGAACACTCATGTCTGAACTTGCAGGTTGAATAAAACCTGCAATGGCCCTCGTTGTAGAGCCAGCAGGATCCATTCGGTCTTGGGGAGGCCGCAGGGGGCTGTTGCCCGCCCCCCACGGCTCCCCCCTGAAATGTCGGTTTTTGTGGGAGCTGTGCTAAAATAAGTTGTAACCAGACGTCGGTTGCCTTTGACGCCCAGCTGATGTGACTAATCCCCGAGACCCGTCGTCGGAAGTCCTCATCATATCGCCACCACGCGGCGCCGCCATGCAATTTATAAGCGCTATAAATCGTATTAAGGTAAACCATGAGCTCAGGACCCTTTTTGGGCTGGTGCTGGCATGCAATATATGCCAGTACCATATACGCTTGCAGCCAATTGCCAAAAGTCTTAGCGACTTTCGGCTTCCTATCCGCGCCCCGCTCCGACACTCGCTCTTTATCCACAATTACGTGGTCCGCCGACAGCAAGGACCATATATCCACATATATACCTTTACGAATCTTCTCAACCAACTCATCTGACAAACCGACCCCTAGCGGGGCAACACCACAAAATAACGAGTCAGCGTATCGCAACCCTTCCATAGGGTCACCACCGACTGTTGAGCTTCCAACCTCCTGCCCCACAAGTGGTACTACACCCCTTGGGGGTCCGCCGGACACCGAAAAAACATCACCTTGATCAACCTTGCTCAACAGTGACTTTAAAACCACAACCAAATCATTTTTGTCCGCCCCCGCGGCGGGATCCATCACTTTTTTCCAAGCATTTAAACACGCCAACTCACCGGCTTGACCGTCCACCGGCTCTGCCAAGGTCGTGGTCCTTACCGGTCTTCCTCCTGGGCTTCTGCCCCAGCTGGGCGACTGCTGCCGCGTACTTGTTTGCGGAGCCTCTAGTGCCCGCCTTTCGTGTTCTGCTCCAAGGTGGCCCCGCTCCGGCCGCTCTTCCGAGACATCCCGCCTCCCATGGCGTAAATAGTCCTTGTATGCCGCTGCTGTTGTTGATGCGGTCGCATGGCGGTAACTTTCCTTTTGGTGCCGATGCTCCGTGCCACTGGCGTTGTCACCCACGTTCCCTACACTGGCACTCCTTGTCTCTCTATCTGCCTCTGCCGCTAGCCTAGCGTGCTCTCTGTCGCGCTTGCGCTGGTAACGCTCTCTCCTAGCCTTCTCCCTCTGCCTTTGCTTAGCGCCCTTGCCTTGTCTGTTGTTGCTGGCGCGACTAGCGTAACTATAGGAAGACTCGCCACCCCCCGAGGAAGGGGGACCCACGAAGCGTGGGTTAACGTAGCAGAGCCTGCGCGGAGCTGGGGGCGCGTAAAATTGCTGCTGAGCGGGTGATCTACTGCGTGCACCGCGTAAGTAGTGCTCGCGGGTATCGTGTCTGTATGCACGAGAAGGTGGTGGTGGTTGCTGGGCTCGAGTGCCCTGACCCCTTATGGGGGCTTGATCCGGGTAGTAACTTGGAAGGGGCCTTTCAAACGAGCTGCCCGACAACGGGCTCGTGCTCCCCCTTGTAGAAGTAGCCCTGTCCCCGCTGCTCTGCCTGCTTCCCCTCCTGCTATCTGTGCTGCTCGCTAAACTAACGGCTGGGCTGTTTCTCTCCCTCCCCCTCTCCCCCCCCCTGGTATGGGTCTGCTCTGCGCCCCTACGGCCTGCCTCCCCCCACCTAGCTCGCGCTCTATTGCCTGGCCCTGCAGAGCCTACCTGTGCGTGCTCTTCGCCTGCGCTGCCATCTTGTTGTAGCCTGTGCCGTTGTCTCGCGCCTCCGCGCGCCTCCAACCTTCTGCGTGGCTCTTCTCTCCTGGCAGGTTCGGCTTCCGTGCGCCCTGTCGCGCGCTGGTCCTTCGCACCGGAGCGTGCCCTCAACGCTGCCGCTTGCCCCCTCTTTGCTGGCGGACTGCCAGCTGGTGATGCCCGAGTCTCTTCCGCGGGCGCTCTTCCCGCCGCGCGGTTTAAATTTGGCGCCAAATTTGTGGCTGTGCGCCCCGCTCCCGACCTCTTCTCGGCGCCACGACTGGACTTCTGGCCGCCTCGCTTTGTTGCTGGACTCGGGCTGAGTCTCGCCGGTGGATTCTTCCTGCGCTTCGGGCGTCCTCACCCGGCATCCCCCTCCTGTGCCGCTTCTTCCGCTGCTCCTGTCTTCCGTGTTGGCTCCTCCGCCGGCCTCCCGGATTCGGATTCTGACCTGCAGCCGACGATGAAGTCCTGCAGCCACTCCGCGCCATCGAGCTGGATCGCTTGCCGTATCTGCCGCTGTAAGTCCTCCATCTTTCTTGGGGCTTCTCTCTTCAACCGACTCTTCTGTACACCGCTTGGACTTGCTGTGCTGCTGTCACTTCGGCTGCTCTTGTTCTTCTTTCCACTCTCTATGGCTCCTTTTCCTGCTTTCGTTCTTCTTTTCTGCTCCAGACTTCTTTCCTCTCCACGTGTCTCCCGTCTTCTGGTCTTCTTCTTCTTCCGCTCCCCCTCCCTCTGCTTTTCCTGCCTTAGCTCCTCCCCCCACCCCCTGCTGCGTTCGCTACACTTAACCCTTACCCTGCCTGTCCCTAGTCCCATGCTGTTTCCCTACCACGGTTCGCAGCATAAGATGAGTAGCGGCTGTCAGCAGGAGGGAGAGAGAGATCTCCCCTCCGTTCCGCCCCGCTCTCCCCCGCAGCTCCGTGCCCGCTGCCGGCACCCGAACCGGCAGTCTCGAGCGGCGGAGATACTCGCTAAAGGCAATGCTCGCTCGAGCAATTGCCTTTAGCCAGTATACTCGCTCATCTATAATCATTAGTGATTGGCCGCTGTCTCTAAGATTGTGTCCTCTCTCTACCTGAAGAGCTTCTTCTTCTCCCACCATCTACTAACCAACCTAAACCTGATATTTCTACATAAGCGATTTGTTGATGCCTCAGAGAGGTTTGTAGCTTACAGTTCTCGTTGTCCATTTTGCAAACGGAGTTCTGAGACAAGCCTGGATCCTGAAACAGGTTCATTTGTCATTATCTACCAATGATATCTACCGTGTGTGTGTGTGTATATATATATATATATATATATATATATATATATATATATATACACACACACACACGGTAGATATCATTGGTAGATAATATATATATATATATAACGAAAGCCCTCACTGGCTGACTGACTCGCTAAAAATTCTCCAACTTCCTGATGTTGTAGAAACATGAAATTTGGCACGAGCATAGCTTATGTCCAAAATAAGAAAAGTTAAAGGGGTTGTCCCGCGACAGCAAGTGGGGTTAAACTTATTAATGCACTTTGTAATATACATCGTGCATTAAATATTGGCCATACAGAATTTATATACTTACCCCCTCCCAGTGCTGGCGTTCCCGTCTCCATGGCGACAACCAAACTTCTCTGGTCGCAGGAACAGTCGCGCTTGCGCACACACGATTCCTCTTCTGGATGGTCTGGGCTCACGAGCTGCGTCCTGGCTCCTCCCTCTTCTCTGCATCATCGGGTAGCTCCGCCTCCATCACGTGGTGCCGATCAGCCAATGGGGTGGCTGTAATCGGCAGTGGAACGCAGACTGCAGAAGAACATCCACAGTGCACCATGGGAGAAGACCCGCGGTACACCGTGGGAGAAGACCAGCGGCGCCATCTTGAACAGAAGACTTTTTAAAGATGCTGAACGGGGATTCAGGTAAGAGAATTTTTTTTTTATATATAACACATGGAAGCGGTTTTCCTTTACAGGGACTGGGCAAAAAAATTTTTAGCTTTCGGCTCAGGACAACCCCTTTAATAGGTCCCAACTCGATTATTCAATTCTATGCGCAAAAGAATTAGTGTCCAAATTTTATGTACGTAATCTAATTCTCTCACTTCCTGATGTCATTTTATATGAAGGAAACGTCGCATGGTTGCCTCCCCGTGGTGTTTCCTGAGTAACGCAGAGAATAATGCAAAATGGTGAACATATGTTTTTCCTCAGTATCTCTAAAGTAACCACGACTTCATAAGATTTTCCGTGTGAACACCAGATAAACACCAGGACCAAATTAACTCGGGCGAAGCCGGGTATATCAGCTAGTATGTAATATGTACCAATTATATGATGCGTTCAATATAACAAAGTTAATGCCCTGCTTTCTCATCTGTTATCATTGGGGGACACAGCTCTGACCTTGGGTATAGCTTCTGCCACTAGGAGGCGACACTAAGCACAAACTCCTCCCACTAGCTATACCCCTCCTGCAAGCAGCATGCTAGCTCAGTTTTTAGCTTAGTGTCTAGGAGGCAGGACTGTCTCTCCTGCTGAGACTATTTTTTTTATCAGTTTTTTCTCCGGAAGGCTAGGGCATAACGGGGAGGCAGGACTCTCCCCGTTAACCCACCGAGGGCGGCGAACAGACGTAACTACATACATCTGTTATCTGCCGGGCCCCCTCTGAAGAAAAGGAGGCACACTCGGCCACCAAACTGAGTCCGCCAGCCATAGAGCCCCCCCTTATTTATGGTCCGGCATCCACTGCCCCACCAAAGGCAGGCGATGATGGGGAGAAGCTCTGCTGCTGCCCGGGAGCCACCCTACCTCAGTCAAGAGGTAAGTATGTGGGTTTATTTTGTTATTGCCGCGATGTGCTTGCGCTGCCCTCCCCCACGGCTGTTGCGCTCTACTTGTTATGCCTGCTGCGCTGCTTCCTGCTGCACTGTGTTGCTTTCGATGGGCGTCCGCGCCTCTTTGGTGGGCGCCCGCGGCTTATGTGCCTCGGCTTCCCCCCCCCCCCCCCCCCCCCCCCCCGCGGCTGATGGCTCCGGCCCCTTCCCCCCCCCCGGCGCGCGGCGGATGGCTCCGCGCCCAACCCTCCCCCCCCGGGACGCGGCGGATGGCTCCTACTGCACCCTCGTGATAGGGATTGGAAGCCGCCCTGCGTCCATTATACCAGCACGCGGGTATGCCTTACCCGCTTCCCGGCCGTGGTCTTTAGAGGCTGTGCACCAGCATCACCCCCCTAAAGCAGCGTTGGTCACACGTTTCCTGGGTGCGTTGCCGCTGGTCAGGATGGGTTGTATATAACCATGTAGCACGGCCACCATTGCCTTGCTGCTGAACAGATTGCGTAGCTCACGACGTTCGGGTGTTTGATTGCCATAGGCTGGCGTATAATGCTACTGTGCGACCCGCTTTGCCCGCAGGCAGCAGCTGACCACTCCTTACGCAATCCTCTCAGCGAAACTGAGGTCGCTGGGACCCTTTCCGTATTACACACAGGCTATCGGGTGGCTCCCTGGTCGCTGATAGCGCCCCTAATACCCTTGCAATGACACGGACGGGGCCGCAAGAGCCTACAGCGTACCGAACTTGCTTAGACCTGCAGTACCTTCCATACAGAATGAGTACCGCACAAGGAGTCTCTGGAATCTTCGCTACCCATATCTGCTCCGGACCGGGTTGAGCGTTGCCTGACGGAAGCTCCCCCATTGCCCCCCTGCAGCCAGCAGTACCGCGGTGTCTAAGTCCAGGATGACAGGCGGACAGGGCAGCCAGAGCCCCATGCCAGATGCGCTCTCACTACAGCTCTATATATACTGACAACAGCGTGCGAACTCTTGTCAGCATTACTCTGGGCTCGCTGACTGGATTCATCGTTCCCCATGTTGGCTCCGCACCGGGTTGAGCCTTACATGTCGGCAGCTCCCCTGTGGTTCCCCCCGCGGTCACATGTACCACAGTGTCCGCGTCCAGGAGGACATGCAGGCGGGGCGGCCTGAGCCACATACCAAGTGCGCCCGCGCTGTAGTTCGAGATTAGGCGGAGAGAATCTCATCTTACAGATAACAGTATGCGATCTCTTGTCAGTACTCACACAGGGAGGCTCTGGACTCATTTTTCCTCACGTCTGTCCCGAATCCGGTTGAACTCCTCTACAATCGCACCAGTGTCCGTGTCCAGGAGGACACGAGGACAGCGGCCGGCAAGGGTCACATACTATGTGCGCTCTCGTTAAGGAATGAGACTGCATCCAGCCGGAGAATATCTTGCCTTACGTACAACAGGGTTCAAGCTGCTTGTCGGCGGTACCCTAGGCGGCTGAGACCGGGGGTACTTCCATGCCCGAAGCAGCGCATACACTGGTTTGAGCAGGCGTCAGCTTCGTCCCCTCGGTAGTTTCCTGCACCCTGGGTCGCAGTCCGAGACAGAGCCACATATCAAGTGCGCTCTCTGCTGCCGTACTGGTTTACAAGCTGATTATCAGCGGTACCCGGCCTTGATGTCTGGCCTGACCGGGTTGCCCTGGCCTTAGCTAGCCCCCCGCCTTTCCCTGCAGGCAACCAGACGGCTAGGTCCGATGCCGGGATAGCCCGGCTAGTACCACGTCTGCTATGTGGTCTCGCTTTTGTACGAGAGTTACATTCACTCAAAAATTAGTCATCTTAAGAACATGTATTGGGCCTTGTGTGGAGCAGGGTGTTAAGGCAGCAGTATGCAGTCCAAAACCCTTAAGGAAGTCGAACAGCCGTTGGGCTTCCTTTTGGTCTGGCTAAGTCTTGTGGTACCCTTCTGAGGAATGTACTATTCTCAGGAATTCTGTGAACACGTCGTATTCGCCTCCACCCCACAGAAGCTTGCGCTTCAGACAGTTTTCCTAACGGCTAGCTCCCCTGGAGCGACCACCTGCAGCTTCCTACAGGCAACTTGGGGCGATCTACGATGACAGGAGAGCCGCATAATATTATGCCCCCGCCACAGATGGAAGTGGCGCGGGGCGTCCCTCCGGCGGCGTTTTGTAATGCCGAGTTAGTTTCCTTCGGGCATTCTCTGAGCTACATGGCATGTTGTACTCTCTAGGAATGATGGACTGCTAGTTCTACAGCCGTGTCACCAGGACGTGGATAGCCCTCTGCAGGAGACAGAGCTCCTGCTGACCCTGGTGGGGTGCAGAACAGGCCACGTTTCTCCGATTGGGGATGGGGAGACTGACCATAGAAGTGCTCCGTATTCTAAACGGTCGCTAGTGTCGGTTCAGGTGTAGGGCCCTGATCCACAGCAAACTAGGCCTTCCTAGTCGCTTGCGAGACTGATTGTATAGGAAGGTAAAACGTCCAATGGGGTTAAGGCGGACAGCTCCAGCGACTCGCTGCGATCCTCCTGCATTGCTCTCCCTACCTTATGACTTGCAGTCCATACTTGTACTGTCTGCAATTTTAGGCTTCCTCCATCCCTATTGCCGATGTTTCCTCAAAGGGATCAGTGAGTCTTGTACCAGGGTACCTTTGCTGCCTTGTGCGGTCAATTTTTCTGTACCCAGTTGAGTCACACGGTTATATTGTATCCCAGCACGGGGCCAGCCCTAGTTGATCACGAAATGGGCAGATGTCCTCGGATGCCCATGGGGCCATGCAGAGGCTGACGCCGTGGGCATTGTTGCAGGATCACGGAACAAAACTTTCCTCACGCCCCCTTTTCAAGTTACAGCTAATCAGACAGCCGACGCCATGGACGGAGGCTGTCAGCATATACAGCATCAAGGTCATACAGCAGGCCTTCCAACCGTGGGCAACACGGGACTCTAGCATGAGACGGTTACATATCTCAACAGGTCGTTCTCACAGGCGTCTGGACTCGACTGTTCCTTCCTCACGGAGGGACTGTGGAGATTAGGTTACCGTATATACCGGCGTATAAGGCGACGGGGCGTATAAGACGAGCCCCCAACTTTCACCTTATACGCCGGGAATACAGCGGAGCAAAAAAGGAAAAAATCATTACTCACCTCCCCCGGCGTTCTGCGGCGCTGCTGCAGGCTGTCGCTCCCTCCTGGTCCCTGGCAGAGCATTGCTTTCTGGACACAGGGCTTGAAATCCCCGCCTCCAGAAAACACACGTGCCTTCAGCCAATCACAGCCATTCAATGATGTCATTGAATGGCTGTGATTGGCTGACGGCGTGTGTTAGCTAATCACAGTATTAGCTTTCTGGAGGCCTGCGTCCAGAAAGCAATGCTCTGTCAGGGACCAGGAGGGAGCGACAGCCTGCAGCAGCGCCGTAGGACGCCGGGGGAGGTGAGTAATGATTTTTTCCTTTTTTGTTTTGTATTACCGGCGTATAAGACGACCCCCGACTTCAGAGCAGATTTTTCGGGGTTCAAAAGTCGACTTACAACTAAGTCGCCTGGCAGAAGGCCCACAACCCTCGTTTTGGTGCCTATGGCTCCACAGCTCCATCTTTGGATGCCTATTTTGTGCGGATGGTACAGGAAACGGTTGTTATCTAACCTCTGTATGGCCTGACGCCGGTATCAGGATCCACTTCGGTGAGGTATCAGGGGGCACCTTCTCGGTAGTTCCAAGGAACACTCCAGGGCAGGTTTCTCGGTTGACTACGCCGGAGTACCTCGTGCAGGTGGCATGCTTCAGTCACGCTCGTGCGCTGCCGGTAATCCTGACAACTCCGACTGGATCCCTGCGTTTCCAGAGTGGACTCCTTACAATGACTCTGCCTTGCAGCAATTCAGGGTTACTATGCCAACAGGGTCATATTCTCAGGCCGTATTCTTTGGAAGCCTTGGCCTCGTCGGAACCCCCTTGTCTGGGTTTTTGTTTTTTTTCTTCCCTCAGAGAGTGGATGGGGCCGATACTTAGGCCCCTTTAGGCTCTGTCTGAGCATGCGGGATACCTAGCCATCCATCAACGCTGGTCGCAGGTGAAGGACAGATTGCTTCCTTACACATGCGCCTCCTTATATTTTCCCGCCCCCTTGGGTACTGCTCTAGAACTTCCCAAGGTCTTTGCTGTGTCCCCCAATGATAACAGACGAGAAAACAAGATTTTGTAAGAACTTACCGTAAAATCTTTCTCGTCTTGTTCATTGGGGGACACGGCACCCGCCCAGTCTGGTATTGGAACTGTAACGTATACTCCCTGGGGGGGGGGGGGGGGGGGTCCTCGGTGCAGTCGCACACGGTGTTGGAATGAGTTACAGTTCGTGAGTATTGTTGTTTATTATCTATGTTGTATCCTACTGGCTGCTCCTACTGCTTGCATACAAAGGGGTATAGCTAGTGGGAGGAGTTACCACTTTTGTGCTTAGTGTCGCCTCCTAGTGGCAGAAGCTATACCCAAGGTCAGAGCTGTGTCCCCCAATGAACAAGACGAGAAAGAGATTTTACGGTAAGTTCTTACACAATCTTGTTATTTCCATTTCAGTGTGTGATACTACCGTCATTCCTGGGCAGCAGCCCCGCCGTCTTGGGTTGATATCGGACTACAATCTTTCATTCACATCTTATACTCAATCATTTGCACACTTGTGGCACCTGCACCCCACAAACATCCCCCGGATCGGCCCCTTTCTCACTCTTATTGCTGCCCTGATCCATTTCTGCCTTGATTACCACAACTCGCTACTAATCAGTCTTCCCCCAACTAAACTCTCCCCTCTCCATCCCATCCTGAATGCAGCAGCCAGACTCCTCTCTGTCCCACTGCTACACTGACGCCTCCACCCTGTGATGGTCACTTTATGTACTGCACCCAATTTATATAAAAGCTGGCTGGACCATTGTACAGAATCAAGTACTTTCATCTGTTGTGTCTCTCCTGGTTTCTCATAGATTGTAAGGTCCCCACTGTACAAACATAAGAGTTCCTCCAACATAAATATATATCAGCCAGCCAAGGTTAATTCTAGTGAATACTAATCATTCGGAATACTTCCAAAAAGGATCATACCAATGGTCACGTAAAGAGCGCAGTGCTGCCCTATAGGACATTATTTACTTCCTATACATAGGCTCCACATATATCAAAAAAGAATCACCTGCAGCCTAAAATGCCCCAAAATAAAAAAAATGCATGATTGTAAGAAGATTGGGTAGAAAATGCCATAAAAAACAGATGTTGCCAAGCAGTCCAGAATGACCAGGTCCTCACCGCGGGCTTACTAGCGGATGTTCATGTTCTTATGCGTGGAGGTGCTGTGTTATCTGTAGGGAGGCAGGGAGACTTACCCCTTATGTTGAGGGGGTCCCGTGTTCTTCAGTACTGGCTGTGGACGCTTCTTAAATCTGTAATGTGTAATGTGCCTTGACTAGAAGACCACTAGATTTCTTTCCCGGCAGCTTACACTGTACGCCCCGTTCTTGTGCTCCTGCATTTATACACATCTTCCTTCTGTGCTCCCCTATTGTGCACTATTTATTGACACTGTAGTGTTGCCCGCTGTTTTATTTCTGTTTAATAGATTGTGAGCTCCAGTGGGAGCAGCGCTAGCCCCATTGAAAAGACATGGAGAATGCTGGGGACTTCTGCCACAGCTGTCACAGCTGTGGCAGAAGTCCCCGACATTCTATTCCATTGCTTTCAAAAATGCTGCCGATCCCATTGAAAGCACTGCTTTGCCAAGCTCTGTGGAATGATTATCGGGGAAGGGCTTGAAATATAAGCCTTTCCCCAATAATCATCAATAAGTGGGGAAAAAAAATTATACTCACCTCTCCTGCTCTCAGTCACCTCTCCTGCTCTCAGCCGCGTCAATAGCAGCTACTGCTTAGCTATTGGCTTAACGCTCAGCCAATCACACACAGCCCTTAGCTATTCATTCATGAATACCTATATCTTAGCTAAGAGCTATGTGTGATTGGCTGAGCGCTCAGCCAATAGCTAAGCGGTAGCTGCTATTGGCTGAGCCCTCAGCCAATCTGCACAGCCCTTTCAGGAGGCGGGGATTTTTAAATCCCCGACTGCTGAAAGAGCTCAGTAGCAGTGCCGGAGAGCCAGCAGGAGGACGCGGCTGAGAGCAGGAGAGGTGAGTAATTAAAAAAAAAAAAATTTTCACACTTATTGATGATTATTGGGGAAGGGCTTATATTTCAAGCCCTTCTCCGATAGTCATTCCGCAGGGCTTGCTGAAACTATTGATTTCAATGGGATCGGCAGCAGTGCCGATCCCATTGAAAGCAAAAGAATAGAATACCGCGGATTTCTGCCACAGCTGTGGCAGAGGATTCCTTCATCCCCGTGGTCCCCACGGGGATGAAGGAAACTCCTGTCACAGCTGTGGCAGAAGTCCGCGGCATTCTCCCTATGCTTTCAATGGGGCTAGCCCCATTGAAACCATTTGCGATATGCCGGTTCTATACCGGCCTCTTTCTTCCGCTGCGATGCGAGATTTTTCTCGTGCTCTCGCAGCGCAAAAAAGAAAATATCGCCAGTGGGTGGGAGCTCTAATGCGGTATGTAATGTCTGGACCTGGAGCCCCTGGTTGTTTTAAAGTGCTGCCAAATATGTTGGTGCCATATAAATAAAGATTTATTTTTACTGCAGCTTTCACCCCTTCAATATATTGGGGTGAAATCTACAGCCCAATTCCCATATAACACACTCGCTGATACACCCGGCTTCACCCAAGGTAATTGGTCCAGGTGTTTACCTGTTTGCACAGAACATTTTATGAAGTTGTGGTTATTTCAGAGTAACCGAGGAATAAAACATGTATACACAGAGAGGAGATTCTCATCAGACTGCATGTACCGATGTCCCTCTGCAGAATGTGCCGCCCCTCACACTCTCCTCACTTTACCCTTAAAAGGTAACGCTCCTTTTATTCAAATTTACCCCAAGAATGGAGGTTGCTGCCCCTTCTTAGCCTTAAAGGGGCCATGCTTTAGATCCTAAATAAAATTGAATAATCTAGTTGTCAGTCAAGCACTGACTCGACTTGTCCATTGTTTATGTTCATGTTCACTGTACCGATGCCTACCGCGGTCATGACTCTCGTTTTCTCGCTGTTGAGGTACAGTCCCATGCGTTCGCTGTCCTTCTGCACCCGTTGGATAAGGTATTCCAGGTCCCTCTCACTTTCCGCCAGCAGGGTTGTCATCTGCATATCGGAGGTTGTTGACATTTCTGCCACTTATTTTGACTTTGATTTCTGATTGCGTCGCCTCATGATCGTTTCTGCGTACAGAAGAACTGGTGATAGAATTTAGCCTCGCCATACGCCTTTCTCGATTCCAAACCGATCCGTGTTTCCATAAGCTGTCCTGACTGTTGCTTCTTGGTTGATGTAAAGCGACCTTATAAGCTGTTCAGTATGTTCTGGGACACCCATTTGCTTCAGACACTTCCACAGTTTGTCATGTTCGACACAATCACATGCCTCACTGTAGCCGATGAAACACATATACACGTCCTGATGACACTCCCGGGTCTTCTCCATGATCCAGCGCAGGTTCGTGATTTGGTCTCTGGTACCACGTCCTTTGCAGAAGCCAGCTTGAGCGTCCGGCATTTCCCGTTCAACAATAGTCGTGATGTGTTTTCGTATGATCTTTAGAAGAGTTTTGCTTGGATGAGCTATGAGGGCGATAGGCGGGAATCAGAACATTCTTTAGCATCACCTTTTTTTGGAAGTGTCTTGTCCAGTCTTTGGGCCACGATTTGGAGCTCCAGATCTTCTGACATGGGTCGGCGAGGATCCTGACTGACACTAGTTTGAGCGGTTCAGCTGGTATATGATCAACGCCCAGAGCTTTCCTGTTGGGTAGTTGTTTCAGGGCCCATGGGACTTCTTCCTCAAGAATGCCCGGCTCTTGTTCTACTTGATGTACGTGACCTAACGGGTTGTCTGCCGCCTCCTTACAGCTCTGCTGTATATTCTCACCACCTATGATTGATTTGACAACACATTTTTCTTTAGCTATTCATGTTATCATGTATCTGCCGTGCAGCATGTTGTGCTACCTTGGGCAGCTAAGGCGGCATGCCTCATATCATACAAGCAAACGTTGCTGAAGCGAATCCCTTTGGCACACTTTTGACCATAGGGTGCAATGGGCACATTTTCTGTATGTTGCCATGTGTTTGAGGAATATAACATAATCCGAGTACATATAGCCTTTACACAAGCTGCTTAATATACGTCACTGTGAAGCAGCTCCCAGGCCACCTTCACACAGTGCCGCTGTGGTCAGTATTCTGTGCTATAGAATGCTGGCTGACAAACTCCATGGGCCCCATTATAGTTAGTGGGATCCATGGGCCACCATTCGTGTCAATGTTGCTCCAGGGCTGGCAGCTTCGTCATTTCTGTTCAGCTCCAATGATGGAGATGTATGGCGCCTATGTGAACAGAGCCTCATTATTAACCCCCACAACAGGCTTTAATGTCTTCATTCATGCTCAGACGGCTCATTTCCTTGGATACACCGGATTTATGAGACCGTTGGAATGTGCAGCCGTTAGCCGACTGTCAGCCCATGTAAGAGGGACAACAAGTAAGTGCCGTCATGCCTGCTCACTATACATAACAAAGACCTGGACAGACGTGTCGCCCGTTGACTAAATGCCAAATATTGGTAAGGACTGTACATGAACCCAAGTCCATAGAGAAGTACAGCGGCTGCACGCAATAACAAATCCGTACTGAATGCCACAAGGTCACATTTATTCCACATACTTGACGGACATCGCTCTACTATATGGGCCACGAGAAAATAACTATACTGTTAGGAAAATGCAGGCTGTTCAATCCCAACGTATTGTTCCGATTCTTTGTAGTGCTTTGGCCTGAAAAATGAAAAAAAAATGCAATGAAAGGGTTAAGGAATAAATCCCATGCAGTTACACGTTAAACCAAGGTTAATAGGAACTACGTATTCGCGCTGTCGTGTATAGGAACCAGTCCACCGAGCGATGGCCACAAAATCCTACTAGTTTGAATGGGGCATTCACCACACAGGTTACAATAGTTGTATAACACATGGTATGCTGGGCTGAATAAAGACAATTGGTCATCCAGCTCAGCCTGCTTCCGCCCCGCCCCCATGTTGATCCAGAGGAAGGCAAAAAAAACCCTGATGAGGCAGAAGCCAATCTGCCCCACCCAGGGTTAAAAAGTGTCCTTCCCGACTCCATAATAGCCAGAATAACCCTGGATCAACGCTCTTCAGAGAAGGTTCCTTCCAGACACAAGTCCGGCAGTCGGGAGGTCCAGCCATCAGCACCCAGTAATATCCTGTAATGCCAGAGTGCTCTGCGGCTGGTAGGACTGGGAACATGGCAGTTATTACCATAATGTCCTTGTGCCTGAAGTTATGAGTTATATAGGAGCCTGGTTATGGGAACGGTCATAGCGTTGCTGGACGCTCCACACCGTTCCTTTATGGAAGATGGCCAGAAGAAAGACATTACCGTATTTTCCGGCGTATAAGACGACTTTTTAACCCAGGAACATCTTCTCCAAATTCGGGGGTCGTCTTCTACGCCGGACTAACTACCTGCAGGGAAAAAATTCAATACTTCCCGCCCGTGGCGTTCTGCGATGATCTGCGGCGCTGCTGCAGGCTGTCGCTCCCTCCTCCATGCTGACAGAGCATTGCTTTCTGGATGTGGGGCTTGAAAGCAAATGCTCTGATTGGCTAACTCAGCGCAGCGTCAGCCAATGAAAGCCTGCACTGGGTTAACCCATCACAGCCATTCAATGAGGTCATTGAGGAGGGAGAGACAGCCTGCAGCAGCGCCGCAGATAATCGCAGAACACCGCGGGAGGGGAGTATTGGTTTTTTCTACAGGTCAGTCTGGCGTATAAGACGACACGTATCCCAACTCTATATTTTAACTGGAAACGTTGGGGGTCGTCTTATACACCGGAAAATACGGTACTTAAAGGAAAACATGAGAAGATACATTTGCAGTTCGCCCAGCAGCATGTGGTTGAGGTCCATAAAGCACGGATTGACATGGTGAGCAGGAACTCCAGAGATCTGCAAAGATCCAGACTTCAACTGAACTGCGAGGCAGACCCCAAACATTAGTGCCAGGCCTCACAGATGCTCTTTGGGGGAGAAATTCACAAGACACTCCAGAATCTTGTGGAAAGTCTCCCCAGAACAGTAACGGCTGTTACAGCCAAAAAAGGGGATCAAGCCGTACTAATGCCACTGGGTTTTGGAATGGGATGTCCGATAAGCTCTAATCAGCGTGATGGTCAGGTTGTGACGAGGCTGGTGGTCAGGTTGTGACGAGGCTGGTGGTCAGGCGGTGATGATTGTCAGGTGTGCACATACTTTTGGCCTTATTGTGTATTCTTATGGAGAAATGAACATTTGACCTGAAGAACATTCAGACATTGTGTGTGATGCAAATCTTAAAGGGGTTGTCCCGCACCGAAACGGGTTTTTTTTCTTTTTTCCATAGGCCCCCCGTTTGGCGCAAGACAAACCCAATGCATGTGTTAAAAAAAAAAAAAACGTTTAGTACTTACCCGAATTCCCGCGCTGCGCGACTTCTTCCTTACCTTAGCAAGATGGCCGCCGGGATCATCACCCACGATGCACCGCGGGTCTTCTCCCATGGTGCACCGTGGGCTCTGTGCGGTCCATTGCCGATTCCAGCCTCCTGATTGGCTGGAATCGGCACACGTGACGGGGCGGAGCTACGAGGACCAGCTCTCCGGCACGAGCGGCCCCATTCACCAGGGAGAAGACCGGACTGCGCAAGCGCGTCTAATCGGGCGATTAGACGCTGAAATTAGACGGCACCATGGAGACGGGGACGCTAGCAATGGAACAGGTAAGTGAATAACTTCTGTATGGCTCATATTTAATGCACGATGTATATTACAAAGTGCATTAATATGGCCATACAGAAGTGTATAACCCCACTTGCTTTCGCGGGACAACCCCTTTAAGAGCACGTTGCTCTCGTACAGTAAACACCAGCTCTCACCATCCAAAGTCTTATTTCTTTTCACCTTCGGCCATCATCAGCTCTGTTGCCAGTTCTTCAATGTGTTTCCAGGCAAATGCAATGTGATTGGATTGAACGGTTCGGGCGCAGACCGCGAAGCGTAGAATGAACTTCTCTCCCAGGCAGCAGGGCACTAAATGTATCTTCTTGTCTTTATTTATCTTTTGAAGAAGAGATTTGTTCAATGTGTTGGATCCCTAAATAAAGAAATAGCGCAAAAGATTGAAGAGCGCTCCGGGATTCCCACATAGTCAATTAACCAAATATGATGACTTTTTATATATTGTGCATTCAAACAAGTCTAAATCAGAATGTATATATAATATAAAGTTATGCTTTGTGCTGATGAGGTAAGCAGACCCCCCACATTGGGGCATGGAGGTGCCATGAGCCGAGTTACATCCAAGGGAACTTAGTAAGAAAGCAGTAGTCTAACGGATGCCCCAATGTAAAGCTGCCTGTCACCGTGACCGCTTGTGGATGCCCCAATGTAAAGCTGCCTGTCACCGTGACAGCTTGTGGATGCCCCAATGTAAAGCTGCCTGTCACCGTGACAGCTTGTGGATGCCCCAATGTAAAGCTGCCTGTCACCGTGACAGCTTGTGGATGCCCCAATGTAAAGCTGCCTGTCACCGTGACAGCTTGTGGATGCCCCAAATGTAAAGCTGCCTGTCACCGTGACAGCTTGTGGATGACCCAATGTAAAGCTGCCTGTCACCGTGACAGCTTGTGGATGCCCCAAATGTAAAGCTGCCTGTCATCATGACAGCTTGTGGATGCCCCAATGTAAAGCTGCCTGTCACCGTGACAGCTTGTGGATGCCCCAATGTAAAGCTGCCTGTCACCGTGACAGCTTGTGGATGCCCCAAATGTAAAGCTGCCTGTCACCGTGACAGCTTGTGGATGCCCCAATGTAAAGCTGCCTGTCACCGTGACAGCTTGTGGATGCCCCAAATGTAAAGCTGCCTGTCACCGTGACAGCTTGTGGATGCCCCAATGTAAAGCTGCCTGTCACCGTGACAGCTTGTGGATGCCCCAAATGTAAAGCTGCCTGTCATCATGACAGCTTGTGGATGCCCCAATGTAAAGCTGCCTGTCACCGTGACAGCTTGTGGATGCCCCAAATGTAAAGCTGCCTGTCACCGTGACAGCTTGTGGATGCCCCAATGTAAAGCTGCCTGTCACCGTGACAGCTTGTGGATGCCCCAAATGTAAAGCTGCCTGTCACCGTGACAGCTTGTGGATGTCCCAATGTAAAGCTGCCTGTCACCGTGACAGCTTGTGGATGCCCCAATGTAAAGCTGCCTGTCACCGTGACAGCTTGTATTTTAGGCATGTGCACTGTACGGCAGCTTTCGGTCTAGGCAGAGGCAGCTTCCCACTTCCGAGCATACAGTGACTTTTATATGACTTCCAAGAAGTAGTCTCAGTTCCCACAGGAGACATAGGGCTCCTGTGGGTTCACTCTGCAGTTCTGTGCTATTGTTCTTCCTACTACGATTTGTTGGATAGCTTTGTGGCAGATTATCAGTGCCAGCTCGGGGTCTGGGAGGACGGTGTGCCAGAGCCCAGCGCTGCATTCACTTCATGTAGTTTTGATGCCACGGTCTTAGAAAGCTCAGAAGTTTGCTGGAAAGCTTTAAAGGGGTATTCCGTGATTTGGTGAGTGAACCGGAGGCAGTTGTATTATAGATGTTCTCCTGCAATAACCTTAGAAGTGTTGGGATTCCTGTAGGGCTCTCTCACACGAGCATTTACCGCACATGTATCGCCCATCGCATTGCGCCCCGACAGATCCCCATAGACTAACGATGTGCACGCAGATATAATGTCACGCACTGCGGCACCATTGAAAGGAATGTAAAGTTTATTACCGCATATTATATGTGCAGAACACGTGCGTGTAATACGCCTTGAAAAATGGACATGTGAGAGCCCTTATAGGCAGGGCCTGTATCTTCAGCTGTTCTGCCCATGTAATGTCTATGCGTTGACTTCCGGTCCTGTCCTTGTCCACTGATGCAATGAGGCGGCGGACAGGGCCAAAAATCAGACGGTTGTGCGGAGTATGCGCAGCGTTCACTCTGTTTGGAGGACCAGCACATCATCATTGTAAGGCTACACTGCGGGGATCGGGGCAGAACAGCCGTATAGTGTATACAGCGCAGTGTGTCTATGTGGACAGTGTACTGCGCATGATCGGCTCGCTTCAGCCTAGCGCAGGGACAGCAGCGACATTGCGATAGCCATGACAAGGAAAAGAAAAATTCTTCCCCGCGCTCAGAGTTAAAGGATTAAAGGGGTTGTCCCGCGGCAGCAAGTGGGTCTATACACTTCTGTATGGCCATATTAATGCACTTTGTAATATACATCGTGCATTAAATATGAGCCATACAGAAGTTATTCACTTACCTGTTCCGTTGCTGGCGTCCCCGTCTCCATGGATCCGTCTAACTTCAGCGTCTAATCACCCGATTAGACGCGCTTGCGTAGATGGGTCTTTTCCCTTCGGCTCAGTTCGGCAGCAGCGGCGTTCTGGCTCCGCCCCCTTGTACGCGGCATTGCGTAGCTCCGCCCCCGTCACGTGTGCCGATTCCAGCCTCCTGATTGGCTGGAATCGGCACATGTGACGGGGGCGGAGCTACGCGATGTGCATAACCCCACTTGCTGCCGCGGGACAACCCCTTTAAATATAAAGCCAAAGGCTGTAGGTTTATATAGGTCAACATTCATTGCTACGCATTTTGGCGTATCGAATCACGCCACCTTCAAGCAGAAAGATAGTATTTTTTTCACTTTCGGTGTCATAGAAACGTGAAATTTGGCACGAGCATTGATTGCCATAAATAGGAAAAGCTAATGGGTCCCAACTCGATTATTCAATTCTAGCGCAAAAGAATTGGCGTCCAAATTTTACGTGCAGAATGTAATTTTCTCACTTTCCGGTGTCATAGAAACGTGAAATCTGGCACAAGCATTGATTATGTCATAAATAGGAAAAGCTAATGGGTCCCAACTCCATTATTTAATTCTATGCACAAAAGAATTAGCGTCCAAATTTTATGTACGTAATCTAATTCTCTCACTTCCTGATGTCATTTTATATAAAGGAAACGTCGCATGGTTATCTTCCGTGGTGTTTCCTCGGTAACGCAGAGAACTATGCAAAATGGTGAACATATGTTTTTCCTCAGTATCTCTAAAGTAACCACGACTTCATAAGATTTTCCGTGTGAACACCAGATAAACACCAGTACCAAATTAACTCGGGCGAAGCCGGGTGTGTGTGTGTGTGTGTGTGTGTGTGGGGGGGGGGGGGTGTAGCGCGTGCGTGTGTAGCGTGTGTGTGTGTGTACAACCGGACAGGCAATGGCTGGCAGGTACAACGGGCACAGCCAGATGAAATAATCCCAACCAATGCACAGCACACACAGCCGGGTAATGGGCACAGAGTTTAAAAGGACCCCCCCACCCCTCGAAATAAGTGGCATATTTTGTGTTCAGTAATATCTCTGCCCGCATAAAGGCTTCCTAGGCTCTCTAGACATCACCAGTCATCCACTAACATCCTTAAGGCACAACCCCGCCACAATCCTTCCTCTCAACATCTTTAAATAGTCACTGACAAGGGAGTGAAGGCTTTATGGTCCCTGAATTAGTGTTGGGGGGTCGCCAGGCCAATGTCACACAATATATGAGACTTTACTACTAGAAATTCATCCTCTGACCTCCCTCTGACATTTGCCTTTGCAGCTGTAGGAGTGGTTGACTCAAGTAAGGTCAATAATCGTATTTATGATGTAAGTAAGATGAGCCGTTTCCCTTTTTGGATCCAAGTTGTTGTAAGGGACACTTACATCTCAGATGATACTTAGGTAATCGCTCGATTTCCAAACACAACATGTTGGAAATACAAATTCTTACCAATACAATTCATGTTACGGCTCCATCGACTTCAGATGATGCTTCTGGCAACTGCTTGAACAGAAACCGCTCTATTGCTTGGAAGGACCGTTGCCGTGCCAGGGATGGAAACCGCCACAGGTCACCTGCCTCTCTCTTCATTTTCATATTCATGGCATTTGGGCACAAATCTCAAAGCTGAGATGGGGTACCCTCCTCTATATCAGGGCGGCACATTGTGGGCATTAGGAAGGGGCACTGCATGCCTTGGAAAATCCTACACAGTCATCCAGCTTGTCTTCATAGTTTACAGAAAAAAAGAAAGGTATTTTTGGCTGTTCAAAAAACACAAAGATTTCACTTGACTTTGAATGGCTAAACTACTATTCAGTGGTCTCACTGCTTGATGTGTGTTGCATGGAGTCTACCAACTTCCGGCTGCTCTAAGCAGGTATCCCAGTCCAGAGAGATTGGACTTCATAACAGGGTTCTGCATTTTTTTTGGTTTTGCCTCATAAACCACATGTTTTACATTACTGCACAAGTTCTCTATGGTACAATCCTGTTTGTCTGTAAAGGCCCTTTTACATGCAACAATTATCGCTAAAACAACCGAACGACTGAACAAATTAGCAATTCTTTTTGCATAAAATTACAGTCCAGATAATACCTTGAGGTCATCGGTCTCCATTAGCTAAAGTAAACTCAGGATCAGTTGTCTGCTCAGATGGGAGTGTGTTTATGCGAGGGATCCTCTGGCCAGCAGGATTCCATAGTCTTCTCCCAACATGACTACATTGTTTACTTTCCTCAAGTCCGCCAAAGACCGATTTGAATGGGAATTGTTCAATTATTTTTATGCTGGCTAAAAACCTGCCATAAACAACAATTGCAGGTCGCTGCCCTCGTTTACATTGTACAAATTTTGAGCGATAATAGTCGCGTGCATATTGGCCTTAAGCAAGATGTTCGCCTACTGGCGTGTTTTGGGTCATTGTCGTATTAAAACACCCATTTTAAGGGCATTTATTCTTCGGCAGCGTGAATCCTTCAAGTATTTTGATAAATTTCCAGCGGTCCATGATCCCTTGTATGTGATAAATGAGTCCAACAACCCAGTATGAGAAGCCTACATATCATGCTCTTTGCACCACCATACTTTACTGTCTTCACTTTAGTGTACTATGGTGTCAACTCAGTACCCGGAAGTAGTCGGACATCCTGTGTGCCACCGCTAGACCCAAAAAGAACAATTTTGCTTTTATTTGTCCACAACATGTTGCGGCATTTTTCCTTGAGTCAGTCAATGTGTTCCTTTGCACGTTTTGACCCATTCAGGACATGGTTTTCAGCAAAGGGGCTTTGTGGGGAGTTCTTGCAAGTAACTTTGCTCCACTTAATCGCCTTCTGATTCCAGCAGTACTCAAAAGGTAAGTTCAGATCTTCTTTGGTCCTTCTGGAGGTGATCATTGGCAGTTCTTCAATCCATTGGAACAGTAGATCCCGGCTTCCTTTCACATCTTTTAGCTTTGGGTATATCCCGTTTGAGATAATGATATGCTGCTGAGCTACAATTATTTATTACAAGCTGCAGCACTTCTCTATAGGTTTTTTATTCTCTAATCAACTTTTTAATCAGTCTGTCCTTCATCAGAAGAATGTCTGGAATGACCCATTATCACCAATATTTAGAAGGAAATGCGCTATAACCAACATGTGCCACATCTGCCGCCCTCCGACCCTAAAGGCCTCCAACTCCACAGAATAAAGCACTTCTCCAATGTAACTTCTCGATGCTCTTTTGAGAACTCCTTTCAATTAATGATTCAATTACTCAGAATGGTGGTCCACCCTAATTGTTGGATCCGGGGGGAGTTTATATTACTACACAGAATTATTTGTCACGTAGAATTATCACTTCTACCAAATCTGGTAATTTGTTGGGTTAATGATGTTTCAGCTCCATTCTGCATTGGACACAGACGGGTTTTGCTTGTTTTTTTTATGAAGTGGCTCATTACCCTTCTAACAAGTCCAGCACACCGAACAATGATCCATCCCACAGCAATGTTTACAGCTGCTTTCCACCCCAGCGGGGATCAATATGAAATGTGGCATCCGCACAAAAGAAAACCGTGACCCTTCCGTTAGCACAGCAGCATCTCGTGCAATCGCTTGCATCGGCACTTCACAATATCCAATAACTGGCAACATCACAAGTAAGAGAACTGGGGCGTCAAATGGGCTAAGTGAGAGGAAGTCGGGGTCTAATCACATTGTGTCAAAATAAACAAACAGGAGGCCACACAATCGCCTGAATCAATTTATGATGAGGGGACATTGTTAGAAGGGCTTTAGAATCACTCGGCCCGTATCACAGCTCTCTAATTACACAATATAGTTAAGGTCAAGGTCTATCCCGATTCTGACGGAGACCCTACATAGTATTTAAGATGCAATTTGAGTTATTGTTGCCATTAGAACAGAATCGCATGCTACATGTTACTCAGATTAGAGGACCTGCAAGGCATTGTTCATCAGCAGGGGTCTTCATCATGTAGAGTTGGTGCTATACTCCATAATTTACAGGAAACTCATACAGTCCTTAGAAACAGCTGCATCTGATCTCAGTCCGCCTCGGGGACAAGAAGCAAATGCAATAGACTTCAAGGAGCAGTCATTATATTATTGAACATAAACCCAACTTCTACAAGTAGAACCTTCCTACTTCCACAATCATTAAAGAGCCCATCACCCTGGAGAGCTGCCCGGACTACTAGAATAAGGGGAGACAAAGTCCAAGGATGTAAATAGATATAAGAAGAAAAGGTATCCAGGCGCTCCGGATATCCTGCGGGCTAACAGCTCTTATCTCAGGACGTCCCCACTAACACTCCCTGCCGTCAGTGATGGAGGTGGATGCATGAGGACTTGGGTGTGGATGGCAGCCGCAGGACATGGGAAGCTTACATTTACTGTGAATTCCACTTTCTATAAGAATATCCTTGAGACTAATATAAGGCCATGCGTTCAGCCGCTTCCGCTGGTCTGGTAGTAGGTCATGCGATTGGATGATGATAAGTACAGCGGTCAATCAACAGCTGAATGGCTAATGAAGTAAACAACTCAAAATATTGGAATGGTCAAATCGAAGTCTAAACCTCAAAGGGTTTGATATGCGGCGACGGGATCTTAAGAGAGCCGTACACAGGGGCTGGCTGGCCTGCAGGCAAGCACCGAGCACTGCTGCATGAGCAGCGGCCCATCCAAAACCGGTATGTTACAGGAGGTGAAACTAAACCTCATCCAAACTAACCGCAGGAAATAAGCACGGCACCAGAACTAAGCTTATCATATAAATACAGCACCAGAACCAAGCTCAAAACCTGAATACGGCCATAGAACCAAGTTCAGTGCATAAATTAAGCACCACAACCAAGCTTGTTACATAAACACAGCACCAGAACCAAGCTCAGTACAAACAGCAGCTGCACATTTAGGTTAACTGGTGGTACGACTAGTACCCATGATGTGTAGAGATGAGCGAACGTACTCGGTAAGGCTGATTTCGCAATCGAGCACCGCGATTTTCGAGTACTTCACTACTCGGGTGAAAAGTACTCGGGGGCGCTGTGGGTGAGCGGGGGGTTGCAGTGGGGGGGGGGGGAGAGAGAGAGAGAACTACCACCTGTTACACGCTGCTCCCCTCCGCTCCACCACGCCCCGCCACACAGCGCCCCCGAGTACTTTTCACCCGAGTAGTGAAGTACTTGAAAATCGTGGTGCTCGATTGCGAAAAAATGGATTATACCTACCTGATAATCGGGTTTCCAGTAGTCTCCACGACAGCACCAATTGAGATTGCCTCCTCCTGATAGGACAGGAACACACTGAGAGGTTAAAAGCTCCCCCCCTTCCCCACTTTCCTCAGTGGATTCTAACGAATTGCCGGGGTAGGAGCTCAACTTAAAATTTTTTTTTTTTTTTTATAAAATTATATATATATATATATATGTTTCTTTATATTATATAGTTTCTTTTCTATCAATTTAGGGAGGGAAGGTACGGGTGCTGTCGTGGAGACTACTGGAAACCCGATTATCAGGTAGGTATAATCCATTTTTTCCCCCAGTCGTCTCCACGACAGCACCAATTGAGACGTACCAACTAAAGTTTCCCTAGGGTGGGATTGCTGCCGAGAGGACTTTGCGGCCGAAGGCCCTGTCCTCGTCCTGCTGCACTTTTACCCTATAGTGTTTAACAAACGTGGGGTTTCTTCCAGGCTGCGGCTTTGCATATCTGCTCGACCGAAGCTGAGCTATGTTCGGCCCATGAGGATGCTACTGCCCTTGTAGAATGGGCTTTAAGAGCTAAGGGGATTTCCTTCCCGAGGGCTTTATAGGACTCTGATGGCCAGGTGGATCCACCTGGCTATGGAGCTTTTGCTGCTTTGCTCCCTTTATTTGGGCCACTGAACTGGATGAACAAGTTGTCGTCCCGTCTCCAGTGGCTTGTCGCCTCTATGTAGCCTAGGACTGCTCTCCTAACGTCCAGGCAGTTGAGGGTTTTTTCTTCCTCGTTTTTAGGTTTACTAAAATTTGAGGGGATTATTATGTCCTGGGACCTATGAAAATGTGATCCTACTTTTGGCCTAAACGCCGGGTCCGTTTTAAGTACTAATTCGGTGGCCGAGATTTTCAGGAACAGGTGGCGAATGGACAAGGCCTACAGCTCGCTAGCCCGTCTTGCGGAGGTGATGGCTACTAAGAAAATGGTCTTAATAGTAAGCATTTTTATGGGTAGTGCTTCGATCGGCTCGAATGGTACCGTTGTCATGGCCCCTAGGGCCCAGTTAAGGTTCCAGTCTGGAAAAAGATTTATGGGCCCAGGCCGTAATCTAGTTGCTGCTGCTAGGAACCTGTTGACCCATCTGTTGTCTGAGAACTTTGTGTCACATATGGCGCTAAGGGCTGTGACCTGGAACTTCAGGGTGCTTGGAGAGAGGCCCGTCTCTAGGCCCCTCTGTAAGAACTCTAAGATTAGAGGGATGTCCGGGATAGAATCCCCGCGATCCCTTCCCTGTCTCCATGAGGAGACCCTTCTCCAACTTTCTGGTAGATAAGGTGGGTAGTCTTTTTTCTGCTGGACATTAACGTTTCTACTATCTCTGAGAATCCCTTCTCTTTTGGTGAGGATTCTTCAAGAGCCATGCTGTTAAGTGGAACCTGTCTAGGCTCAGATGGCTCAGTGGGCCCTGCGATAGAAGACCTGTCCAGGTAGGGAAGATGACTGGGTCCCGGACGCTCAGTTGCTACAAGACCGAACCAGCTTCTTTTGGCCCAGAAGGGGGTCACCAGGATTAGTGTGCATACCTGGGTTCTGAAATATTGTAAGACTCTGGGGATTAACGGTATAGGGGGGAAGGCGTACACCAGCCCTTCTCCCCAGTCTTGGCCTAGGGCGTCTACTGCTGTCGGACGATCTCCTGGCCGGAGGGAGAAGAAATTCCTTACTTTGGCATTTTTCCCTGGTTGCGAACAGGTCCAATTGTGGGGTCCCCCACTGATTGATCAGGATTCTGAATGCTTTCAGGGAGAGAGACCATTCTCCTGGGTCTATTTGCCTCCTGCTGAGAAAGGCCGCTTTTGGTTTAGCGTCCCCTTCAAGTGGGTTGCCGTGATCGCCCTGTGATTTGAGGACTGTTCTTTTGTTCTTTGAGGTCATGGGCCCTGAAAGAACTGGTTCCCCACGTGCGCTCCCCATCCCCAGGCGCTTGCATCCGTTGTGATGTGAGTGGCTGGGTTTTGTAGCCAATGAACCCCTCTCCGCGGGTTCTCTGGGGATGCCCACCAACGCAGGCATGTTTTCACCGCGCTTGGAATGTACATTCTTGTCCCTAGAGAGGACCGCTTTTTGTCCCACGTGGATAGAACTGAGGCTTGCAGGGCTCTGGTGAGAGCCTGGGCCCATGCCACTCCTGGAATGCCTGAAATCAAGCTTCCCAGGAGAGACCTGGCTTCCCGAATTGTGCATAATGGTCTCCGTAAAAAGGTTTTGACTAGCAGTCGGATTTTTTGTATTCTCTCCTCGGTTAGGCAGGAGCATTGCGAGCGTTATACCCAGAAACGTTTTCTGTTTGTCGGGATCTAGGCTGGATTTTTCCCAGTTTATGATCCGTCCCAAGGATTGGGGAAGTTCTAGCACTATCCTCAGGTGTTTTCGTTAGGAGTTCTCTGGACTCTGCTATTATTTGGACCGACTTCTTCCTCAGGTAGGCAGCTACCTCCGCCATAATTTTGGTGAAGATTCTGGGTGCTGAGGAGATCCCGAAGGGCAGGCATCTGCATTGATGGTGCTCTACTCCTTTGCCCATATCCACTGCAAGCCTTAGGTATTTCCGGGACCCCTCGTGGATCAGTACGTGGAAATAAGCATCCTTTAAATCGATGGATGCCCTGTAGGCTCCTTTGGGAATCAACTTTATCGTTGAGGAGATGGATTCCATCTTGAATTTTCTGTATCTGATGCAGGTGTTCAGAGGTTTCAGGTTCACTATCATCCGCTGTTTCCCACAGGGTTTCCTTGCTAGGAAGAGCCTGGAATAATGGCCCTGGGTCTCCTCGTTTTGCGGTACTGGGGATATTGCATTTAGTTGTTGCAGGTCCCTAACGGTTTGCCTTAGTAGGTGTAACTGTTTGGAGCCTCCCGTGATAATGAATTTTCTTCTGGGGAGGGACACCAGTTCTATCCGGTATTCCTGCTGTAAGATCTTTGGGATCCATGGGCCTTCGGAAATCGTGGCCCCTTGATCCACAAAGCCCTCCAGCCTTGCCCCTACGGGGATGGCGTCAGGGTCTCTGATTTGGCTCCCCCTGGTGGGGGTAAAAGAGGATATTCCTTCCTCTGCCCCCCTTGGGGTAACTCCAGCGGCCTGTCTTGCCCCTACCTCGGTAGGTCTCTGGCTGTTGCCTTGGGGCCCGGAAGAAGGTCTTCCCTCTCTGTGGCTTTTCTTCCGGGGTTTTTGGGGCGCATAGCTTATTTTTGACCACGATTTCAGCCATAACACTCTTCTGGCTGAGTTAGACCGGGCTGTAGCCGTCGCCGAGAGTTTGACAGTTTCGGCCGCGGCGTCCGCTAGGCAATTTGTTGCCATACGCAGGATCGGACGGGAATTTAGGATCTGTTCCCTCGGCGTCTTATTGGTTAGGTGTAGCTGTAGCTGTTCTAGCCGTACCCCCAGAGTTCGCACCACACAGGTGGCTGCGATCCCTGGCCTAAGTCTGTTTGCCGCTGCCTCCCGTGATTTCTTTAGAAGGCCCTCAGCTTTGCGATCCATGGGATCTTTTAACTGTGCGGCGTCCTCCACTCTTTTTGGATTATTTTGGTGATATTCTTGTGGACAGGGAAGGTATGCTTGCGCCTCTCCCCTAGTCCCCCAAATATCTCATCTTGTAGGGTACGTGGTTCTCTGGGCGCTTCCATTTTTAGTGTAGCCCTGACTGACTTAATCAATTCCATTAAGTCGTCCTGATGGAATAAGTATTTTTTGTAGTCCTCCTAATCTGAGGACTCCTCGGCCGCCTGTTCCTCTTGCTCCGACCGATGGAACTCTCTGAGTCGGAAGGCTCGTCAGGAACATACGCCCTTTTCTGGCGTTTCGCTGGCGGCGCCAGCTGTGACGTTAGGGCTGATCTACCTCTTCTTTCAGCAGCTTCCTAACGTCCTCCTGATTCCTCTTTAACTAGCCTAGCTACGCATGCCTTGCATAGAGGCCTCTGGTACGTAGCTGGCAGTTTTATCCCGCAATCCGCGCATTTTCTGAGTTTTGTTCTGGGGGTGATGTCTTTTTATATCCCCCTGACAAATAAAGCATTTTTTGTGGGTAAATATGCAATTTTCCATACACAATACACTGGATAATTGCATTGTATTTTTTGCCGCACTGGCTACTTACGGCCGCTGAGGCTGAGGTTTCAGCTGTCTCTGGGGCTGGAGCACTCATTTCTATACCGGTGCTGCAGACACCCTGCGACCTGTAGTGCTGGTTTGTTCTGGCTTCTCTCAGGTTCCTATTTTTTTTTAAATTTTCGCGCTCCTGCGCTAAGCCCCGCCCCCTCCGCTCCTGATGCAGATGCGATGACGTCATCGCGCTGGACACGTGACGCGGCGCCCCGCCCCCCGCCGTCGGAGGGCTTCCTGGAGCGCCGCGCTGTAACTTCTGCAGGGAGGACGAGGGGGACTGAGGCTCCCGCTTTGTACCCCCCATGGGCCGCCGCGGGAGGAACCTGGCCCGGGGGTTACCACCCCATGTGGCGTCCCGGGAGTCGTCTGGCTGGGAAGGGAGGACAGGGTGAGCCACTGCCTTCCGATCCGCCTGTAAGTAATCCTGGCTGGCTTCTCCACCAGCTCCTCTCAGAGATCCTGCCTCCTGGCAGGACAGGAAGACACTGAGGAAAGTGGGGAAGGGGGGGAGCTTTTAACCTCTCAGTTTGTTCCTGTCCTATCAGGAGAAGGCAATCTCAATTGGTGGAGACGACTGGGGGAAATCGGCCTTACCGAGTACGTTTGATACACATCATTAGAGATGAGCGAACGTACTCGGTAAGGCCGATTTCGCAATCGAGCACCGCGATTTTCGAGTACTTCACTACTCGGGTGAAAAGTACTCGGGGGCGCTGTGGGTGAGCGGGGGGTTGCAGAGGGGAGTGGGGGGGGGGGGGGAAGAGAGAGCTACCACCTGTTACGCGCTGCTACCCCCCGCTCCACCACGCCCGGCCACACAGCGCCCCCGAGTACTTTTCACCCGAGTAGTGAAGTACTCGAAAATCGCGGTGCTCGATTGCGAAATCGGCCTTACCGAGTACGTTCGCTCATCTCTAATGATGTGTATCAAACTGCCCTAGACTTCCAATGCACCTACACAGTCACTCAAAAAATATTTAAAGAGGCACAAGCCCCAGAATGTATGTTTTGCCCCTCCCCTGGCAAAAAAAAAATATAGATGCTAAGAGCACATCTTTAAGATGTATATAAGATGGCGGGCTCAGACGCAGCAGCTCATCTATAGTATACCCCTAAATAATACCGTCACCATATAATATAGCTCTAAACCGTGATAGTGATTACAGTGGTTTACCTCCAGTGATCACAGATTCTCAGATTACAGTTGTCCGTTTTTCCTTTTCTTCTCTATCTAGACCCAGCCCCATGACTACTTCCTTCCAGCCACTAGTCGTCTCTGCACACTCTCCCCATTTTGCAACCCCCCCCAATACCCCCCTCAGTGCTCCCATAGTACTAGAGCTCCCTTTTGTGCCCCCAAAAGTAATAGCTTCTCTATAGTGACCACGAAAATAAACAATGCTTCCTTTCTGCCCCCCAGTAATAATGCCCTCCCTGGTAATACCCCTTTATGCCTCCAAATAGTAAGGATTCCTCTAGCACTTTGCTGCTTTATCCCGGAATAAAACGTCTCCACGGCGATTTGGCCCCGTGTGACCCCAGCCGAATATTGATCCCAACAAAGTAATTCTAACCGCTGTGCTCCCAACCACAAAGTATCTGCACCACCTCCCTATAAAGGAACTGTGCCCCCTGTGCTCCTCATACAGAAAGTCATTGTGTGCCCTCAGCGGACCCATCACTTAGTAATGGGAACCCCTGAGTAACTCTCCGGCCCCACAGCCATCAAGCAGTGCAACGTGCCTCTTTTATACAGCGGCAAGAGTTCTGCGTGTTTGTGCTGCCCCGATGTTCCGTCTGTCAGGGCACCTCGTTGCGGTACACCACAGCTTCCTCCTCTCTGTTTTCAGCCCGCTGTTTCAGAGCTTGAAGAAGGAAACCGGACGGGAGGATCTGTGGTTTACGTCATCAACAGCAGAACCGCAACAAGGTGCACCGATACATGGAACATCTGTGCAGCCCTAAACACGTGAAAATCTCACTACCCTGAAAGGCCCAGGCAGTGTCTCTGGGACTGACCTGGGGGGCACACGCTCCCCTGCCCCGGGGGGCGCACACGCTCCCCTGCCCCGGGGGGGTGCACACGCTCCCCTGCCCCGGGGGGGTCACACGCTCCCCTGCCCCGGGGGGGTCACACGCTCCCCTGCCCCGGGGGGGTCACACGCTCCCCTGCCCCTGGGGGCGCACACGCTCCCCTGCCCCGGGGGGGTCACACGCTCCCCTGCCCCTGGGGGCGCACACGCTCCCCTGCCCCTGGGGGGGGTCACATGCTCCCCTGCCCCTGGGGGGGGGTCACATGCTCCCCTGCCCAGTCCACCCCTGACATAACATAAAATAATGCCCCAAATAAAATGAAATTCCACACTGTGAAAAGGAGTGGGCCAAAGTGTCCCCTAAATCCATGTGTTACTGAATGATAGGTGTGATGGTGACGCTGACGAGGAGCAGACGGAGCATGTGCTACAAACCATCGCAACGTTACTGTTGGAGTAACAATCATGTACAGAAAACTACAACAGCGGCTTCACTAGTCCTGGTCCAGCAACTCTGAAATAGGAAAAGTCCTTTACATAACAGACCCCGCGGTGCAACCCAGTAGTCCAGCAAGTCCAGTCTACAAACATAGAAAGTAGCATTCCTCTAGCAATCTGGAATAGAGAATGGCAATTCAGTGGTCAGCGCGGTTGCGTTGCGGCAATTCAGGGGTCAGCGCTGTTGCGTTGCGACAATTCAGGGCTCAGCGCGGTTGCGGCAATTCAGGGGTCAGCGCGGTTGCGTTGCGGCAATTCAGGGCTCAGCGCAGTTGCGGCAATTCAGGGGTCAGCGCGGTTGCGTTGCGGCAATTCAGGGGTCAGCGCTGTTGCGTTGTGGTGATTCAGGGGTCAGCGCGGTTGTGTTGCGGTGATTCAGGGGTCAGCGCGGTTGTGTTGCGGTGATTCAGGGGTCAGCGCGGTTGTGTTGCGGTGATTCAGGGGTCAGCGCGGTTGTGTTGCGGTGATTCAGGGGTCAGCGCGGTTGTGTTGCGGTGATTTAGGGGTCAGCGCGGTTGTGTTGCGGTGGTTAGGCCCTGCGTTCAAATTCAACCAGGGTAAAATCTACATAGATTTTGCAGGTTCCCCTGGTGTCTACATGGGTTTTCTCGGTTTACTCACACACTCCAAAAACATACGGATTATGAACGCCCCAGTTGCACAGGGACAGATGTGAGCGATCCGATCAAAGATAACTACATAGAAACCATACCAGAACCAAGCAGACTACATGGATACAGTACCAGAATGAAGCTTAATGCATATATATGGTACCAGAACCAAGCTTAGCACATAGCTACAGTTCCAGAACCAAGCGTACTGCTCAGATACAGTTTCAGAGCTGAGCTTACATTTGCCTCAATCAGAAGAATCATATATCTAATTATTAGTATAAAAAGAACATCAAGCAGCATCTAGTTGACAAACAATTGTCAGTTTCTTGGAGCTGGCCTGGATACTTATTAGAAGATGATGTGAGCCTTTTGGATGGGCTGATGTTCGTTCCTCAGATCATGTGCCCATGTGAAGACTCCGGCGATCAGCTGACAAACACAAGTCATCTGTCATCAGCGCATCACCTGAGTGAATACTATGTATGTGCTATATGTGCCCAACCCTCCTAGAGCCGAATGCCCATGTAAGGGAGTGCGGACCCCGCTGTAGAGATAGGCTGGCACTTTGTAAGTATCCTACAGGGGATGGCCAAGATAATTACTGAAACCTGGGTTTCCCTTGCTGGAACATAATCCCCTCTCCCAGCTGCCCACATCCCCGCACTGGCAGCTCAGGTGTTCCCTGTGACGCCATGTTTACAGGCTACAGCAGCATGTTTACAGGATGCCACAGGCTGCTGCAGCCAATCAGCACTTAGCAAGTCTGCAATTGGCGGCAGTGATGTTTCATATACAGGCGGAGTGCATCCTGCAAACACAGACCGAACATAAAGGACCCGACTGCAGGGTATTCAGGGACCCGAGAGAAGTCATTATAAGCTTATTATGTTCTGGCATGGGGAGCCTGGTTTTGGTAATGATCTCGGACATCCCCTTTAGATCTCAGATTCAGTCCACGTGCCGCAAACATCAGGACACATTTCACATACAACAATCCGCTTTACATAGACCGCCGCACACTTATCAGACCGAGCACAGATAGGCATGTAGGCGCTACGGGTGGCGCCGGGGGTTTGCAGCGTAGATTCTGGATTGAATTGGCATCATTTTGGTATTCAACTTGAAAGCTATGAAGATCCATGACAGCTTATTCTGGACGCGGTTTCTGTATGAAAGCTGCCACGGATTTGGCACATAAACTGGGGATAAACTCCCTGCAGCCTTGGATGCTGCGGATCAAGTATCAGATCCAGGTTAGAAGAATGCAAGACAGTTCTGACACTTAAAGGGGAATTCCTGGACTTTATTCTTTATTTTTGCCATTGATGATCAGATCCTCAACAGATGATTGACGGAGACCCGGCACTCCGATCCCTGCTGATCAGCGCAGCTCCCATTGAATTCAACAGGAACTGTCATTGCCATACCAACCCAGGCCGCGTCACTATAGTCAGTTCTTCCTGCGCTGACTGTAGTGACAGCGATCCCCAGAAGCAGCTGATCAGCAGAGATCCGAGTGGCAAAACCCCGACGATCATTTGTTGATAACAAATCAGTCATCAATAGCAAAAATGTCAAAAAGGCCCTGAATACCCCTTGAAGCAAAGTGAATGAGGCCTCTGCAGATCTACGCAGACGGGCACAGAGTTACCCCCACACATCCATGAATACATACACAGGTCAACGTTTATATACTTCTGACAAGGTACAGCATGTGACATGTAAGTGTGTGTATATATGCACGGCTCTTGGGATCTACTTCATTTAAGCCTGAAGACCCCTGCGTTGGTTCACAAGCTCGCCGTACCATCATGTATTTTTGTTAGGCATTAAAATGTATCATATCTACAAGATGACTTTGTTTTTCTTGCTGGTCACAATCACACACTGTGGAGCACACTTGGTACATACCGTACATACCCCACCGCCAATGGAGCTATGGAATACGTCACCATTATATAAACATTTAGCCTTCAGATTGATTCCCACTTCATAAATTTCATTGTGTCTCTTTATTCTTCTGGGTTTTGACCTTCCCCCTCGGGGAACACGGTGAGGCACCAACCAGGTCCACATCCACTGTGTTTAGCTCACAGACGCTGTTGTAACTATAGGGGATGCGGTTGCACCCGGGCCCAGGATCCTTAGGGGTCCCATAAGGCCTCTCTTCTCCATATAGGGAGCCCAGTACTATGAATAATGCATTATAGTTGGGGGCCCTGTTACAGGTTTTGCATTGGGGCCCAGAAGCTTCAAGTTACACCTCTGCATTAAGGGGATGAGAAGTTGGGGGCCCAAGATAAACGTCATCAGTCATCAGTGGTTGTGGATGCGCACCGTGCTCTTGTTGATATTTGTAGAGAATAGAAAACACATTAATAGACAAGTGGTCGGCTCAGCTCACAAACTGCAGCAGGTCAGGCTGCAACAGCGCCCCCCATGGATCCTCAAAAATGGCATTCCGATGGGGCCCAGACTGGAACCAAAGGCTTCCTTACTGAAATGGAGAACAAAGCTGCCATATTTGCTGCCCACTTTCAGCAGGTTTCCTTTAGTTTCTATGGAGCCAGAAATATGCAAATAGGTCTTTAAAAAGAGACAAAGCAGAAGAATCTTACCTTTAAACGAAAGCACACGAGACCCAGAATAACCGGGGCGCAGACTTCAAACCGCTCGTCCTTCTTTACAAACGCCAGAAATTCCTGCGCTAATTGTATATGCTGCAATATATCAAGAATATACAATGGCGAATGAAAACGCGCATATCCATCTAACATTAGAGAAAACATCTCTAGCCGAAATATCGGAAATGGCAGAAAAATGACATTTGTGAGAATCAGAGGAATAGCAGCAGCTGAGACGAGGGATAGCTGCGGAGACGAGGGATAGCTGCTGAGACGAGGGGTGGCTGCCAAGACGAGGGGTGGCTGCCGAGACGAAGGGTGGCTGCCGAGACGAGGGGTGGCTGCCGAGACGAAGGGTGGCTGCCGAGACGAAGGGTGGCTGCCGAGACGAAGGGTGGCTGCCGAGACGAAGGGTAGCTGCCGAGACGAGGGATGGCTGCCGAGACGAGGGATGGCTGCCGAGACGAGGGATGGCTGCCGAGACGAGGGATGGCTGCCGAGACGAGGGATGGCTGCCGAGACGAAGGGTAGCTGCCGAGACGAGGGATGGCTGCCGAGACGAGGGATGGCTGCCGAGACGAGGGATGGCTGCCGAGACGAGGGATGGCTGCCGAGACGAGGGATGGCTGCCGAGACGAGGGATGGCTGCCGAGACGAGGGATGGCTGCCGAGACGAGGGATAGCTGCTGAGACGAGGGACAGCTGCTGAGACGAGGGATAGCTGCTGAGAAGAGGGATAGCTGCTGAGACGAGGGATAGCTGCTGAGACGAGGGACAGCTGCTGAGACGAGGGATAGCTGCTGAGAAGAGGGATAGCTGCGGAGACGAAGGGTAGCTGCGGAGACGAGGGATGGCTGCCGAGACGAGGGATGGCTGCCGAGACGAGGGATGGCTGCCGAGACGAGGGATGGCAGCCGAGACGAGGGATGGCTGCCGAGACGAGGGATGGCTGCCGAGATGAGGGATGGCTGCCGAGACGAGGGATGGCTGCCGAGACGAGGGATGGCTGCTGACATGAGGGGCGGCTGCTGAGACAAGGGATGGCTGCTGAGACGAGGGATGGCTGCTGCCGCTAGTGAAGGTGTGAGCCAATTGGTTGTGATGTGACACATTAGACAGAACCCAGTCAATCCCTAACCTGATGAGTATGAGGGGACCCGACGCTCCCTGGATGCAGATGTCCAGAGTAAGGCCCCCTGTCCACGACCGCGATGGACTGTCGCTAGCGATATTCCGCTGTGGGGAAGGGGAAGCACTGACAAGTTTCTGTTGTGACAGATAGGCTAACAGCGGAGGATCGCAGCATGCCGCGATTTGAATCGCTACGATTATCCGCTCGTGGACGTCGAGGCTGTGGAAAGTGTTCAGTGCGTTCCCCACGGCCGGATTATCGCTGCAGGTAACGCAATGAACTATCGCCCGTGGACAGGCAGCCCAAGAAGAATGTGAGATAAGAAGCGGCTGGAGAGTTTGGCAGCAGCTCGTTCCCCTCTAATTGAAGTTACCTTACATGCTTGAGGTGCCTCTACAGGGGTGGTTATCGCCCAAATAAACGCTGGAGACTAATTGGGGTGATAGTCGCCCCGCAACAGGGCAGAGTGACAGACCGCTCATTTGTTAGGGGTGCTTGGTTTTTAGCTCACCTGAAACCAGGTGACTGTCGGCCCGTGTAAGAAAGGAGTTGGTCAATCTGAGCAGCTTCCCCGCTTACTGTGAATGGGGGCGGCTGGAAGAGATCTCTGGCCCGCTCCACCTCCAATCACAGAAGGACTACCAGTTGTCCCATGTAGCGGTGCCTCTAGCCCGATCGCGTGTGCAAGCTTATGGAGGAGTCAGGAAGAACAACTGAGGTGAACCAGTGTTTGACCGAGTTATTTAAAGTGGTTGTACCGGAATTACAAGTTCTCCCTTATGCACAGTAGATCCACAATCCTGTGCTGATTGGTGGGGGTCTCACTGCTGAGACCCCCCGCTGATCTCAAGAATGGGGGTTCCATGTCCTCCTCACCAGGGTGGCTGCACCCCCGCAGTGAGGAGACTGAATGAAGCGCTGGTCATGCCAGCTCACTAGCGCTCCCTTCACTGCAGCGGGACTGCGAGACACTGCAGTGGCAGCAGCGCAGGTATTTCCTCCTCCCTACTGAGTTCTAACTGCACATGTGCGGCCAGCGCTTCAGAGTGACATCACTGCGGGGGAGAAGCGCCCCCCATGGTGTCCGGAGAGCGGGACGTGGGATTTACATAACGCGGTGCGGGGGGAACGCACAAATCTCAGGCGCTTCTCTCAGTCGTGTGGAATGAACTGTAGGCAGAGTAACCCTTTAATGTGGAGCCACTAAATATGTGAGCTGCCTTCTACAGTATCAGCCATACTATATATGCTGCCGTCCGGCCGTTCTTGTAACATCGCTTACACACGCAGACATACGATTACATGGAGGGCCAAACAGGAAGGGGGAAAAATACTAAACCCTGCCAATAACTCAGTAATGCGGGATACAGTGGGTGCATTATAATAAACTGCAGATGGAGCCCGACATGTGCAACAAGGAGTCACTATAAAAGCAGCAGTCCGCCTCTACAGACGACATCCCCGGATCAGATCATTCACTTTACAGTTTACACGTCTTCTTCTGATCGTCTGGAATAAGCCGATTGCAAAAATAGTATTTACTGAATTAAATGTTCGCACTTTCCAATCGTGATAAAAGTCCAGGTAATGTTTGCAATCCCCAAGCTGCACACTAGAGGGAGTAGCGTATCACCATTGTATGCTGCCGGAGAGCCGCGCCAAAGACGGCTTGTGTAGTCAAACTGTTCAACAATTTAGCTTCATCCAAAATCTCGGTTATCCAGGTGGATTCACTGCCGTACGGACGTCTGCGTGTTATGGGACGGTGAGGATTTGGAGGAGGAGGGAGGCAGACGCGATATGACCGCCCGGCAGCCGCCTTGTCCTCCTTTCTTTATCCAACCTTGTGTTATATTGCAATTAAAACTGAGAAATATATCAGGAGTTCTCGGGGCACAGGGGAGCAGCCATCTTCCCCGCCTCCTCGCAGTCCTGTGTCCGCCATCCTGCCTCACCGCCGCCTCCTCCCCACCAGATCCAGACCTGGTGCTCTGATGACTCCCATAGGTGTCCACAGCGAGTCACACGGTTTTCACATCTCAACAGTTACAGAGATGACATCGCTCGCTGTGCTACAATGTAACTCCTGTTCACTTCTATGGGAGTTATGGAAGGATCGGCGCACACAGTGCTGGGAACCAACCATGGCTTGGCGTCCGGATGGAGCGACCAGCCAGGAGCGTGAGATGGCAATAGTCCCTTAAGGACAAGACCTATTTGGGCCTTCAAGGTGCAGCAATTTCTTGCCATGTTTCATCCGTGCTTTCTGACGAGCCAAAAGGTTACATCTTTCAGTAAATAGAACTGTTTTGGCCTCGTTAGTAGTAACTGTTTTGGGCTCGTTAGTCGTGGGGCGATTTCTATTTTCCAATGTCACTATTTTTACCTCATTTTTGACATAGTTCAATGTAGAAAAAGGCTTAGTGTTATTTTCTTGAGATTTACATAGATTTCATTTAGTTTTACTTTATTTAGTGATGACATTTCAGGGGCTGACGGGGGGGACAGACGGAGCCCCAATGTCTGTCCAACACTCAGATGCTGCAGTCTCTGAGAATGTAAGAAGTCAACCAGCGGGACGGATCTGGCTGTAATGTCCGCTCTTGCAGCAGTTGTCAGCGCTGGTTGTCATGCAGTGCTGTACATTTATGGCTCAAGACCTTAAGGGGTTAAAGAAGTTTTCTGGGACTTAGGCCTCATGTCCACTAGCTAAATGGAATTGCGGATTCCGCAGCGGATTTTGCCTATAGGGAATCATTGCCATCCGCGGGTCCATTAAATTGATTTTTGCACCCGCGGATGGCATTTTAAAAGAATTGCGTTTTTCACGCGCGGGAGAAAAAAACGCAGCATGCTCCATTCTGTCGCGGATTCCGCACGGATCGGCAACATTGCTATCACATTGATAGCAATGTGTGCGGATTTCTGCATGCAAAACAAATACCATTTAAAGCAAATCTGCCGCGGCAGAAGTCCGCGGCAGATTCTGCGCGGATTGTATTTTTCAAGTGGACATGAGGCCTTAAAAGGCTGATGAAAATAAAAAGTGCTAGCCGCAAATATTGCAACATAGAAAATGAAGGGTAGTTCCGTCGCCCACCGCTTCATCGCTGGAGAGCTAGGTTGTTACGTAAAACATTAAGTCTCCTTACCTTTCGGATGTAATCTTGAAGTCCTTTCACGCCGTACATCCTTAAGACAAACCACAATTTTAGAGAACGGAACCTTCTTCCCAGTGGGATCTGCCAGTGCTTTTCAAGTGAAAGAAAGAGACAACTTTATAACCAAGGTAGAAGCAGCAGATTGGTAGCGGAGGCCACGCTCACACCGCAGTGCCGTGGGCCTTCTCTGCATCAGTGGTGGCTGGCCAAAGCAGGAGTGCAACATCTGGGGTGGGCAGAGATGGCGCTTCCATCACTTCTGGGTTCCCCTCCTGGTTGTCACTGGGAATTATTGATGCAAGATTGGACTGTGTGAACGCGGCCATTAACCTTCCTCCAGTAACTCGCAGCCCACTGGCGCTACTTTCATTAGCATCTACTAAATAACATGGAAAGGACTTCCCAGATTTCAGTGACCAGAGTTTATCTAAAAAGTAAAAAGGTTTGGTCCGTGTCGCCAGTAGAGCTAAGTGTGACTGTTCCCAGCAAGAGAAACCACGTCATCTTTAAGCCTGAGGAAGAACCTGAGAGGTGTGAAAGCTGCTGTAACATTGTGTATTGTTGTCGGCCAGTGGAAGGCATCATATCGGCAGGATTACGTGGCTTCTCTCACCGAGAACAGTCTTGGTTGGCAGAGGTTGTCCTGTAGGACCTCAGAAGCCCTCAATAATCTGTAGGCCACTGCTGGGCTATTGGACTTCCATAGGTTTCTTTAGAGTCCGGCTGCCACCTTATCAATATTGGCAGTTTTATGGAACTCTAACTCCCGATTGCAGCAGGTTCACAAGCCTTGTACTGAAAATAATTACCCCTCTCTATCTGGAAACAGACAAACATCAGGCGGGGCTGGTGCTACAGACCTTATTACTCCTATCTGTGTACTTGGCATGCGGCGCCTGCTGAAGCTTCGTGAAATAACATGAATACTCATATTGCAGATTAACTAACGATTGGATATTTATGGCTTCACAATTCCTGTAACTACGACACATAGGCCGTCCTACAGGAAGCAGGAGCAGAGAGTCGCCCCCATGTCGCTAGGTCACCAGAAAAAAAACATTATACATTTTGTGAAAGTAGGGAGTTGAAAATGGAAAAAAACCCCAAAAGAACCGCGAGGGGAAGGGTTAATGTCATAAATAAGAGGCTTAATTAACAGTATGAATAATTCATTATAAAAGGTAATGGAGACGGATGGGGGATTATTAGGGCTATAATAAAATAACCTATCATCTATCTAAAAATGTAATTAAAGAATATAATATATACACACACACACATATATATACTATATATATATATATGTGTTACTCATACAAAGCCAACATTTACCACTCGTGAAGACGAGGAGCGCTGCTTACCCGGTAGTCGGTGACCAGTCCTGGAAGAGACAAGGTAAGAGCAGAAATCAAAATGTGAAATCTGTAAATTAATATGTGGGTCAAAATAAAGTATTTGTGTATGCCAAGCACATGCCGGCCACCGATGGCGCTCTAGCTAATGTCCAACGATATCGAGAGTGTTGTAGGTCAGAGATGAATACCAAATATTCAATTCTTAGTGGCTTAGGACAGTGAAGGTGACCGTGCTGCTACATGGCTCCTGTCGGGCAGCGGCGCAGACATACAATTCCCGTTTTGTAATTTTTATTTTGCGCTCTTTATATATAAATAACATAAAATAATTTGAAAGGTTCTCCTCGGAGACGGCAGTAAATGGATGTACGGAAGAAATACAACGGACATACCAGGCAAAAAGAGGACAAGAGAACTACAGCTCGCTCAGATGAGCAGCGCAGGACTCGTCACACAGGCGCATCTTCTTTCTGTATGAGGTGCATATTTTTTCGCCTGTAATACGGATAGCATAAACCGCATGGGAATATCCAAATCCGCACATGAAACAACCTCAGCCTGTCCTATTGGTGCGGATTACAAACACAAATGCCATTCAAGTCCAGGGGTGAGCGAAACCCGCAGTGAATGCACATGTCACATGCGTCGCTGTGTGTTTTGCGCATGTTGCTAGAAGACCGTGTGACATAAGGTAACATGAATGCAGCTTTCTTGGGGCTTCATGTATAAAAAGGTTGTGTATATGGATGTAAAATGCATGCAAACCCATATGTATCAAATGCGCAAGAACACTGCAGGTACACGCAGGAAAATGCTGCTGATCAATGGACTGAATAGGCATACAAGGCGTACAATGTATCACAAGTACATACAGAGTAGAGGTAGTTCTGCACCCAATTCAGATACATAGAACCGTCACCACAATTTCTACAGCAAATCTGTGGAGGGTGAATGTAATCCACACCTTGTACACGTTTCCCAAGTCTGGCAGTACAGACTGAGCAGTGCAGAAGTAAAGGGCACCTGAAACAAGGAATCACTAATGACCTTTGCAAAATACAGGAACAAGCGTTAGATAGAATATTGAGCTATGGGGTTCCTCACTCCACCCTCCAGTAGGTCATGATTACAAGACATCCTATAGATATAGTATCAGCTGTGCAGTACTGAGGAAATCCTGAAAGCCTGTCTGTAGGCTGTGCCTGAGGACGGGCATGAAAGTTACCGAGCCGCAGAGGCAGACGACATGTTTCCTGCCCATCAATTTCTGACTGAAGAAACGGTTGGCACAAAAATCTGAATAAGAGAATCCTAACTCTGAATATGAACATTATTCGTCCACTTGTAGCATAAATAACCAAGCCTTATCGGAGAGAACATTAAATATCACCCTTGGCCTACAATTCTTGTAATCATACAGTAGGCGCAGGTTCGTTTAGCTGTGGGAGCCTTCAATTAGCTTTAATTGAACGCTGCAGGGAATAGGCAGCCGCTAATGACCGCTTTGTTCGAACGCTCTCCTTCTGCCAGGGAGACATAATGCAGGCTTGGTGAGCGCTGCTCTGGTGATTATACCCTCCGCGGCTGCAGCTGTGTTCGGCAGTGGAAATTCGGCATGATTTTCTATCACGTTAACTGAATTTTTCACTTGGCGCTATAAAATTCCTCCTTGTTCTTGTAGGGATGTGGCCAATTATATGGGTTTCAATTAACTCAGGTTATGAGGAAGGTAAACGTGCAGGCAAATGATCAACCCTAGGGATACAGAATAATGTCATTACTGCCATATGTGGCTGATAACAGAGGAGAGATGCTAAAGGGAGTGTTCGAACAATCATGACACTTCGGGACTAGCTCATTGAGGTATCTAGTAGTATTAAATATTTAGCCCCCGGCAGTTCAGGAGGAGCTCTGATGTTCTGCAAGCAAAGGACAATACAGTTTTGGGTGAACAGAGCTCATTCTAATTTAAATACCTGTAGCTCTGGTTCTATAAGGGCTACCAACAAGCCAAAAAGTATGCTGGCAGCCCTTACAGCACTGTTACAGCCGTTTGAAGTGGGGTCAGGAATACTGAATTTACAACTGTCAGTTTTTAGTTAAAAAAAGGTGGATTATACCTACCCGATAATCGGGTTTTCAGGAGTCTCCACGACAGCATCAGCCGAGATAGCTTCCTCCTGATGGGACAGGAACACCCCCCCCCCCCCTACTCCCACCTTGCTCGGTGATTTCTAATGAATTGCCGGGGGTAGGAGCTTTAACTAAAATTATTACCTAAACTGGTATTTCACTTTTTTTTTAATGAAAATTAAATTATACATATTTTTTTTTTTTCGGGAGGGGGGGGGGTGCGGTCTAGGAGACTCCTGAAAAAGGTATAATCCACCTTTTCTCAGTCGTTTCCATGACAGCACCACCAGAGACGTACCAACGAAAAAGAAAATTTTTCAGGGTGGGATCACTACCAAGAGGACCTTACGGCCGAAGGCCAAATCCTCATCTAACCACATGTCTACCGTGCAATGCTTAATGAAAGTATGCGGCCTTACATATTTGTTCCACAGACACTGAACTATGTTCAGCCCATGAAGAGGCTACTGCCCATGTGGAGTTGGCTCCAAGACCAGAAGGGACCTCTTTATCTAATGCCCTATATAGCCAGGCGGATCCATCTGGCTGTGGAGCTTTTGCTGCTCTCTTTCCCTTATTTGAGCCAAAAAATTGGACAAACAAATTGTTGTCCCGCCTCCACGGACTCGTGGTGTTGATGCATCTCAGGACCGCTCTCCTAATATCTAGACAATTATATTCTCGCTCCCGAGAGTCCCTAGGGTTATCAAAAAAGGAGGGAATCACTACATCCCGAGCCCTATGGAAAGGTGACACCACCTTGGGGCATGAAAGCTAGGTCGGATTTAAACACTATTTTAGTATTGGTGATTTTGAAGAAGGGTCGGCGGATAGATAGAGCCTGCAGTTCGCTAACCCACCTAGCCGAAGCAATAGCCACTAAGAATTCTGATTGGGAGCGGTTCTATGGGTTCAAACAGGTCTGAAGACAAAGCCCTGAGGACCCAATTTAGGTTGCAGTCAGGGAATCGATTTGTGGTTCTTGGCCTCAACCTGTCTGCAGCTGTCATGAACCTATTGACCCATTTAACGTCGGATAATTTGGTGTCGAACCGGGGACTAAGGGCCGCTATTTGGACCCTCACTATGTTTGGGGAGAGGCTCAGATCCAGGCCTTCCTGCAAAAATTCCAGAATTGTGGGGATGTCCAGGGAAGAAACTGGAAATAGGATATACTTTTTCCAGACCTTCTGGTAAATGTTGTTAGTTGTTGTTTTCCTGCTAGATAATAAGGTCTTGGTTACTTTCTTGGAAAAAGTTATCAGCATGGATTCTTCAAAATCCATACTGCCAAGTGGAGCCTGTCTATGTTTGGGTGGTTTAGAGGGCCCTGCGTTAGAACGTCCACTTGAACAGGAAGGAGGACTGGATCCTGTTAACTTACATTTTTCAGGAGCTCCTGCTTGGCATGGATTAGTGTACATCTCTGGGAACGGAAGCACTGGAGTACCCTCGGGATCACAGGGATTAGAGGAAATGCGTAGGCTGGTCTTCTGCCCCAATTCTGGGTTTAGGACATCTACTGCCTCCGGCCGATCTGCTGGCTTGAGGGGGAAGAAGTTCTTTACTTTGTAGTTTTCCTTTGCCGCAAATAAATCGATCTGTGGGATTCTCCACCTGTCCGTCAGAATCCTGAAAGCTTTCTGAGTGAGAGAGAGAGACCAATGTCCGGGGATCTATACACCTTCTGCTGAGAAAGTCTGCCTTCTGAGTCAAGGTACCCTTTAGGTGTGTCACCGAAATTGATAGGACTCGAGCTTACGCCCAGTGGAAGAACCTCTGTGAGACATCTTGTAAGGCTGGGAACCTCATTTCTCCTTGATGCCGAATCTGGGCTATTGCCGTGGTGTTGTCTGATAGGATTCTTAAATGCTGATTTTGCACGGTTTCTCCTAACCGCTGAAAGGTCTCCAAAATTTCCCGGAGTTCTTTGTAATTCAATGAGTGATTTTTCATTCCAGTGGGCCATGACCTCTGCAGGAACTGGTCTCCCACATGCGCTCCCCAGTCCCAGGCACTTGCGTCTGTTGTGACACACATGTCCGGATTCTGAATCCAATGAACTCCTTCTGACAGATTCGAAGAGGACATCCACCAGCACAGCGACAACTTTACCGAATTCTCTATGCGCATCCTTGCCCCTAGAGAGGACTGTCTCCTGTCCCAGGCCGAGAGGACTACGGTCTGTAGAGATCTGGTGTGTGCTTGAGCCCAGGCTACCCCTGGAAGGCAAGAGGTCAGACTTCCTTAGAGAGGCTTGGCTTCCTGGATCAAGCATGTTTTTTTCCATAGAAACTTGCCAACCCGCATCTGTATTCCTTGAACCTTTGACTCGGGGAAGAAGGAGCATTGATGCTCCGAGTTGAGCATGATGCCCAAGAACAATTTTTCTTGGCTGGGGGTTTCGCTGGATTTCACCCAATTTATTATCCCATTTGACTAAGATGTCATCTAGGTAGGGCACGGTTGGGATCGATTTCAATCTCAAGTAAGCTGCTAGCTCTGCTATGATCTTCGTAAAGATTCAGGGTGCTGAAGAAATCCCGAAGGGAAGGCAGTTGAATTGGAAGTGTCGTGTTCCTCTTCCAATGTTCAGAGCGAATCTGTGAAATATTTGGGGATGCCTGTGGATTGGTACGTGGAAGTACGCATCCTTCAGATCTATGGATGCCATATATTCCCCTCTTCCTATCAGTTTCACCGCTGAGGATATCGACTCCATCTTGAACCTCTGATACTTGATGTAGGCATTCATGGGTTTTAAGTTTATAATCATGCATGACTTTCTGCATGGTTTCCTGATCAGAAAAAGCCTGGAGTAGTGACCCCTGGATTCTTCTTTCGGTGGTACTGAGGATACTACTTTTAAATGTAACAGATCCTAGACCCCTTGTTGGAGTAAGTGCAACTGATGTCTTGAGCCCCCCGTAGTTTCTTGAGACGAAATAGCAGCTCTACTCCGTATCCGTGCTGTAGAATTTCAGGGATCCAGGAGCTCTCGCAAATTGGAGCCCATCGGTCTGTGAAGCTCCGCAGTCTCGCCCCAACAGGGGTGGCATCAGGGCTTTTGTGTGGCCGGCTCTCCCTGGTGAGGATTACAGAGGAAGTTGCTCCTTTGGCCCCCTTTAGGGTAACTCCATCTGCCTGTCTTGTGCTTTCCCCTGTACGGTTCCGAGTATTGCCTGCCTTGCCTCTGGAAACCCCTTTTTCTTATCATCTGCTTTCTCAAGGATCTTGTCCAGATCTGGACCGAATAAAAATTACCCGTGGCAGGGGAGTGAGCATAATGTGCTTTTAGAAGCAGGTCACCTGACCAGGATGTAAACCACACAACCCTTCTGGCGGACCTCCGCCTTAACCAGCTTTTTAACATCCTCCATAGGACTGCCTGATTTCTCTTTAACCCCTTAATGACATGGCCTATTTTGGGCTTAAGGACGCAATGATTTTTAGCAGATTTTACTCTCCATTTTTCAAAAGCCATAACTTTTTTGTTTTTCCGTCGACGCGGCCGTATAAGGGCTTGTTTTTTGCGCGGCGAACTGTAGTTTTTATTGGTGCCATTTTTGGGTACATAGACTATATCGTAAAACTTTTCTTATTTTTTTTATGATAGCAGGGAGACAAAACGCATCAATTCTGCCATAGATTTTTTTTTCTTTACAGCATTAATCATGACAATACATTTTTTCTGCGGGTCGGTACGATTACACCGATACCAAAATTCGCAATTTTTTCTTAGGTTTTTCCACTTTTCTGCAATAAAACCCCTTTTTTTTGGAAATCTTTTTGTTTTCTAAATCTCTGCATTCAAAGTCCTATAACCTTTTTATTTCCCATGGACAGAGCTCTGTGGGGGCTTATTTTGTTTGTGAGACGAGCTGTAGTTTTTATTGGTACCATTCTGGGGTACATGCGGCTTTTTTGATCACTTTTATTGCATTTTTTGTGAGGCAAAATACAAAAAAGTTACATTTTGCCTCAGTTTTTGTGTTTTTTTATGCTTTTTGCCGTGCAAAATAAAAAGCATGTTTAACTTATTGTACACGTCGTTACGGACACGACGATACCAAATATGTGGGATTTTTTATTTTTTGCTATGTTAATATGAAAAAAAGCACGAAAAGTTTTTTTTTTTCCTTTTTTTTACATTTTTTTTTTTTTTGAACATTATTTTGATCTTTTTATTACATCATTTGTGTCCCTTCTGATCTTGCGCTATTAACAGGATGTAAGGGTATCTGTAGTTGTGGGAAGTACCCCGCTGCCATGATGTACCCTTACGTCCTGAGGAGGGAAGGGGTTAACTAGTTTGGCTATGCACACTTTACACAGTGGCCTGTTATACGTGGAAGGCGGTCTTTTTCCCCATTCCGCACATTTTTTTTGGCCTTGTCTTGGGAGGGACGTCAAATCAACATTCTTTTACCCAACGGGTTACTTATGACCCCTGATGTAGCAGCCGGTTCGGGGGTGTCCAGTGCTGGAGTGTTCATTCTCGCCCAGTACTGCAGCCACCCAGGGACAATAAGCCGCAGCAGGGGGTGTTAGTTTAGTATCCAGCTAGACTTCTCAGATTCCTTCTTTTTTTCTTTTTTAAATTTGTTGCCTGTTGCGCTCTGGCCACGCCCCCCCCCCCCCCCCGCATCACGCGCTGACGTCAGCAGGCTGGTCACATGACAACGACGCTCTGCCCCTGAGCACCGAGCTTAAGGAAGCCAGAAAGCGCCGTGCCGATACCAGTATGCAGGAGCCCACGCCCTGAACAGAGGAGGAAGCAGTGGCCCCCACTTTGCACCCCCGATGGGCCGCTGTGGGAGGCATCTGGCCTGGGGGAACCACCTGATGCGGCGTCCCAGGAGCCGATCCTCAGGAAGAGAGGACAGGCTAACGCCCTATGCCCTCCGATCCGTTGTAAGCTTTCTCTTTCGTTCTTCCTTCTGCTGGCGTTCTCCACCAGCACCTCTCTGGGATCAGGCCTCCTGGCAGGACAGGAAGAACACCGAGGAAGGTGGCAGAGGGGAAAGCTTTAAACCTGTTGGTGTATTCCTGTCCCATCAGGAAGAGGCGCTCTCAGCTGGTGCCGTCGTGGAGACGACTTGGGGAAAAAAGACTTTTCCACATACACAAGGCTTTAAATATTGAAAAGAACAAAGAACCCCACACAGAATTGGTCCCGGAGTATCCGGGACAACCGGTACTATAAAATATTACATTATTAACCCCATAAGGACGCGGCCTATTTTGGGCTTAAGGACGCAACGATTTTTGGCGGATTTTCATCTTCATTTTTCAAAAAGCATAACTTTTTTATTTTTCCATCGATGCTGCCGTATAAGGGCTTGTTTTCTGCATGGCGAACTGTAGTTTTTTATTATGCCATTTTGGGGTGCATAGACTATATTGTAAAACTTTTATTATATTTTTATGATAACAGGAAGAGAAAACGCATCAATTCTGCCATAGATTTCTGGTGGGGTTTTTTACAGCGTTAATCATGCAGCATAAATGACACAATACATTTTTTCTGCGGGTCAGTACGATTATAACGATACCAAAATTCTTTTTTTTTTAGGTTTTTCCACTTTTTTGCAATAAAAACCCTTTTTTGGAATTTTTTTTTGGAATTTTTTTTAATATATCGCTGCACTCAAAGTCCTGTAACTTTTTAATTTTTTTATGTACAGAGCTCTGCGAGGGCTTATTTTTTGCGAGACGAGCTGTAGTTTTTATTGGTACCATTTTGGGGAATATACGGCTTTTTTGATCACTTTTATTGCATTTTTTGGGAGGCAAAATGCAAAAAATTTGCATTTTGCCTCTGTTTTTTTAGCGTTTTTTAATGCTTTTTGCCGTAAAAAATAAAAAGCATGTTCAGCTTATTGTACACATCGTTACAGACGCGTCAATACCAAATATGTGGGGTTTTAATTTTTTTTACCTTCTTTATGCGAATATTAGAAAAAGCACAAAAAAAGGGGTTTTACATTTTTCTTTTCTTTTTTTCACACAACTTGTGTCCCTCTGAGGGACTTACAACACCGTACTCATGATCGCTGTGATAAGGCATGGCAGGGCTACTGCCCTGCCATGCCTTATCGCTTATACAGCGATCATGGGCATTGGCACTACAGGACGTCAGTGTCTGGCGTCCTGTTGCCATGGTGACAGGCTGGGCTCTCGCGATGACATCGCGAGAGCTGGCTGGAGACCCAGAGGGAGTGCGCTCCCTCTGTGAGCTCTTTCCTTGCTGCGATCTACTTAGATCGCGGCAGGGAAGGGGTTAACAGCGGGGGAAGCAACTCCAATCCCCCCCCCCCCCCCTGCAGCGGGAGGTCGGCTATGACTGAGAGCCAGCTCCCGTTGCGGAATAGCGAGAGATCAGTCATGATCTTGTGCTATCTCTATGACGTAAGGGTACGTCATTTTGTGGGAAGTACCACCCTGCCATGATGTACCCTTACGTCATGGGGCGCGAAGGGGTTAAGGACGGAAAATTCCATTAACTTTTTTTTTTAATATCTCCAAAATAGCGGTTTTCTGATCACCTCACTTCCCTTAACAGGAATAAAATGTATTAAGATATTTGTATAAACCTCAAAATGGTAGCAATGAAGGGTACAAGTCATCCCACGGAAACTGGCTGTATGCAGCTTTGTCAGTGAGAAGTACAAACACTCCGGCCTCGAATGCTTTGCCACAGAGAAAGTAAGAGAAGCTGGAAAAAAAAAGGTGTTTATGTTGCGCAAAAGTGGTAAATCCTCTATATTTGGTGTTGTCATAATTGTAATGAGCCGTAGAATAAAAGGCAACATAATATCTATACCACACTGTGAATGCCAGAAAATACATGGCAAAACGAGGCGATGAAAGAGCTTTTGTCCCATCGCCCCAAAGAGGACAATAAGAAACGGTAAATCAGTATATTATAGGACCCGAAAGTAGTTCCTATAAAAACTAGGACTCGTCCTGCAGAATACAAGAAGTCCCAGAGTTACGGTGACGAGAAATAGCAAGGCTATGCCTGCTGTCAGACAACAGGGGATACAACTTACAGAGTCCTAAGGCTAAAAGGAGTTCGGCCACTAAGGGACTCCGTTCTGGTCAAACATATTTACTTGAGACACTTCAGAATCTTCAATAAGAAACCTTTTCAGAAGGGTCTTTTCAGTTGCAGCGTGACTGCCGGGTGTTCAGCACAGGGTCCGGCCCAGGAGGATGCTGGGAGACGTCTACAAGAACCTTGGGGAGTTTATTTATAACTTCTTGGGTCGAAGGTTTCTTCTGTCCCGTGAAGCAGATAATGGTCTGTTTGTTCTCCTGAAGCATCTGACTACTTGATTAGACTCGTCTATTTATACCAAGCTTCCTTTACTTGGCTGCCTTGGAGGAAGAACAATGTGTTTGTAGGACCAGAATGATGATGTGCAGATCCTGAACCCACGGATCTGTTAGATTTAAATTGACATGTGCGTCCATCTAACGAACATATGACCGCTGCAGGACTTGTGGAAACAGCAAAAGTAGGAAAGTCCAACGTTCACAGTCCTTTAGATCTAATGTGGGTTTTACAAAAAAAAATGTTCAAAAGCTGCACCAAACCTGCGGTCCAATATGCCTTAAACAGTGTGGGACACTATGACAAAGCGGAGGCAAGAGAGGGCGATGGCTACATTGTACCAAGACTATTTCATGCCAGCCAAAATGGAAGTAGTGGCAGTGATTTGCATCCAACGCATTACCCAGCGTGTCCGTGGGACGCATGGCCACTTATTACTTTTCAGACTGAATGATCAAAACCTGGAGTACAGATTAGTGAATGCGAGTGCATCTGCCCTTTGTACAGCGGTCGCTCTACTCTACTGTTCTGTCATGGGCAGGAGCAGCCTCCAGCAGTGGTCCTCACCGGGGGTCTCGGAGCCACAAGTGGAAGTTACATGCAGGACTTTTCTGGGGTTCTTACTACAAATGTTCCTTGTGGAGCAGCGGCATCATTTAAAATGTTCTTTAGACATCCTTCCCATGTAGAATTAGGCAACGACTGGGAAACACTAAGTGACAACTGAGCTGTAAGTAACTGAACACAAAGTAAAGCCCTGGGGTATTCTAGCTGTTAGATGTGATTTCAGGTTTTCACCAATCCACTGCATTGGCGCAAACTGATAGATTGGTGGCGGTCGGCCTCAGGGATCCCCACTGATCCCAAAAACAGAGGACTTCTGTCTAGCCTATTTTGCAATGTTGGGTTGCTTCTCCTCGTTTGCCTAACATAGCAGTGAATGGACCGCTGGTCGGCCATGTGCAGCCATGGCTCCATTTATTCCAATGGGGCAGATAAATAGATGCAACGCTCGGCTATTTTCATCTGACACATTGAAATGAATGGAGCGGCATCACAAATGTCCTGCTGACCAGACAGAGGTAGCCAAGTACCATGCGCTCGGCTGTTTCCGTCAGTGCCATTGAAATGAAAGGAGCATGCTGCAACTCCATTGATTTCAATGGGCCTGATGAAAATGGAGAATATAGAAATCAGCTGTCTGCACCACTGCAATGAATGGAGCTACGGCTGTACATGGGCGACCAGCAGGCCATTTACTACAATGGTAGGGAAATAGGGAGAAACAATCTGGCATTGTGTGATAGGAAGGGGGGGGGGGGGGTTCACAGATCACCTATTCTCGGGATCGCGGGGGTCCCAGCAATCTGTCACTTGTTGATGCAGGCTATAATATCTATATATCGCTGAAAGGAAGGGCTGACTGACAGACTTCGTACAAAAGTGAAGTTTGGCACGACCATTCTTTAGGTCGTAAATAGGAAAAGTGAAGGGGTCACAACGTCAATATTCAATTCAAAGCGTGAAAAAAATCTGTGAAACATGAGAGAAAAATCATAAAACCTAGGGGAATGATTTATATACTGAGGGGACTCTACCTCCCCTCTATGTGTATATACAGAGGAGAATCTACCTCACCTCTATGTGTATATACTGAGGAGAATCTACCTCACCTCTATGTGTATATACAGAGGGGAATCTACCTCATCTGTATGTGTATATATAGAGGAGAATCTACCTCACCTCTATGTGTGTATACTGAGAAAAACCTACCTCACCTCTATGTGTATATACTGAGGAGAATCTACCTCACCTCTATGTGTATATACTGAGGAGAATCTACCTCCCCTCTATGTGTATATACTGAGGAGAATCTACCTCACCTCTATGTGTATATACTGAGGAGAATCTACCTCCCCTCTATGTGTATATACTGAGGAGAATCTACCTCATCTGTATGTGTATATATAGAGGAGAATCTACCTCATCCCTATGTGTATATACTGAGAAAAACCTACCTCACCTCTATGTGTGTATACTGAGAAAAACCTACCTCACCTCTATGTGTATATACTGAAGAGAATCTACCTCACCTCTATGTGTGTATATACTGAGGAGAATCTACCACCCCTCTATGTGTATATACTGAGGAGAATCTCCCTCCCCTCTATGTGTATATACTGAGGAGAATCTACCTCCCCTCTATGTGTATATACTGAGGGGAATCTACCTCATCTGTATGTGTATATATAGAGCAGAATCTACCTCACCTCTGTGTGTATATACTGAGGGGAATCTACCTCCCCTCTATGTGTATATACAGAGGAGAATCTACCTCCCCTCTATGTGTGTATACTGAGGAGAATCTACCTCACCTCTGTGTGCATATACTGAGGAGAATCTACCTCACCTCTCTGTGTATATACTGAGGAGAATCTACCTCACCTCTATGTGTATATACTGAGGAGAATCTACCTCACCTCTATGTGTATATACTGAGAAGAATCTACCTCACCTCTATGTGTATATACTGCGGAGAATCTACCTCACCTCTATGTGTATATACTGAGGAGAATCTACCTCCCCTCTGTGTGTATATACTGAGGAGAATTTACCTCCCCTCTATGTGTATATACTGAGGAGAATCTACCTCCCCTCTATGTGTATATACTGAGGAGAATCTACCACACCTCTTTGTGTATATACTGAGGAGAATCTACCTCACCTCTATGTGTATATACTGAGGGGAATCTACCTCCCCTATATGTGTATATACTGCGGAGAATCTACCTCCCCTATATGTGTATATACTGCGGAGAATCTACCTCCCCTCTATGTGTATATACTGAGGAAAATCTACCTCACCTCTATGTGTATATACTGAGGAAAATCTACCTCCCCTATATGTGTATATACTGCGGAGAATCTACCTCACCTCTGTGTATATACTGAGGAGAATCTACCTCCCCTATATGTGTATATACTGCGGAGAATCTACCTCACCTCTATGTGTATATACTGAGGAGAATTTACCTCACCTCTATGCGTATATACTGAGGAGAATTTACCTCACCTCTATGCGTATATACTGAGGAGAATCTCCCTCACCTCTATGCGTATATACTGAGGAGAATCTCCCTCCCCTCTATGTGTATATACTGAGGAAAATCTACCTCCCCTATATGTGTATATACTGCGGAGAATCTACCTCACCTCTCTGTGTATATACTGAAGAGAATCTACCTCACCTCTTTGTATATACTGTGGAGAATCTACCTCACATCTATGTGTATATACTGAGGAAAATCTACCTCCCCTATATGTGTATATACTGCGGAGAATCTACCTCACCTCTCTGTGTATATACTGAAGAGAATCTACCTCACCTCTGTGTATATACTGTGGAGAATCTACCTCACATCTATGTGTATATACTGAGGAGAATCTACCTCCCCTCTATGTGTATATACAGAGGGGAATCTACCTCATCTCTATGTGTATATATAGAGGAGAATCTACCTCACCTCTGTGTGTATATACTGAGGGGGAATCTACCTCCCCTCTATGTGTATATACTGAGGAGAATATACCTCACCTCTATGTGTATATACTGAGGAGAATCTACCTCCCCTCTATGTGTGTATACTGAGGAGAATCTACCTCCCCTCTATGTGTATATACTGAGGAGAATCTACCTCACCTCTATGTGTATATACTGAGGAGAATCTACCTCACCTCTATGTGTATATACTGAGGAGAATCTACCTCACCTCTATGTGTATATACTGAGGAGAATCTACCTCACCTCTATGTGTATATACTGAGGAGAATCTATCTCCCCTCTATGTGTATATACTGAGGAGAATCTACCTCACCTCTATGTGTATATACTGAGGAGAATGTACCTCACATCTATGCGTATATACTGAGGAGAATCTCCCTCACCTCTGTGTGTATATACTGAGGAGAATCTACCTCACCTCTATGTGTATATACTGAGGGGAATCTACCTCCCCTCTATGTGTATATACTGAGGAGAATCTACCTCACCTCTATGTATATATCCTGAGGAGAATCTACCTCACCTCTATGTGTATATACTGAGGAGAATCTACCTCCCCTTTGTGTGTATATACTGAGGAGGATCTACCTCACCCCTATGTATATATCCTGGGGAGAATCTACCTCACCTCTATGTATATATCCTGAGGAGAATCTACCTCACCTCTATGTATATATCCTGAGGAGAATCTACCTCACCTCTATGTGTATATATTGAGAAGACACTACCTTACCTCTGTGTATATACTGAGGAGAATCCACCTCACCTCCATGTGTATATACTGAGGAGAATCTACCTCACCTCTATATGTATATACTGAGGAGAATCTACCTCACCCCTATGTATATATCCTGAGGAGAATCTACCTCACCCCTATGTATATATCCTGAGGAGAATCTACCTCACCTCTATGTGTATATACTGAGGAGAATCTACCTCCCCTCTGTGTGTATATACTGAGGAGGATCTACCTCACCCCTATGTATATATCCTGAGGAGAATCTACCTCACCTCTATGTATATATCCTGAGGAGAATCTACCTCACCTCTATGTGTGTATATACTGAGGAGAGTATAACTTTCTCTCCAGGATGAGAAAAAGATCCCCATAGCAGGGAGAAAGAGATCAGAGCTAGAGGGGGATTAACCCATACCCCTGCTCTCTCTTTCACTGATTTGAATCAATCCCTCAAAGCCTGGTCTCTCTCTCTCCCTGCTATAGGGATCCCTGAGGGATATCCCCATATTGTAGAGAGGGGGCGGGCTAGAGAGACGATGGCTAGCGGGCTTCTCTCAGGGATTCCCCCTTAATAAGTTGAGGGGGGGGGGCTAGGGGGCATATCTCTCTAGCCCTGCCCCTACTCTTGGGGAAGCCCTCTAACTCCAACCCTCCCCCCAGGCTATAGGGAAATCCCTTGGGGAAACCCCATGCTGGGGGGAGGTGGAAGAACTCCCTGCTGCTTGCAATGAGACATTTAAAAGTTGCTGTCCAGAAGCACATTTTAAACGTCCCGCTGAAAACTCCTGTTCGTTCCCTGCGGGGTTTAAGGGAACCCTCGAGGAGATGAACGGAATCCTTGGGGCTTCCCCTCATCCCCGCGGGGAGTAACAGGAGTTTACAGTAGGACATTTAGGATGTGCTTCTGGGTGTAGCGGCACCGCTGCTGTTTGGCAGAAATCCTCCTAATGACTTGTAATCCTCCTTTTGGACTATCGGACACAGTTAAACTCCAGGTCCGATAGGAGTCTATGGAAACTCCTGCGCAGCGCACCAAAGCTAGGTCAGGTCCCATCTGTTCACGCAGCACGGACCTCAGATGCGGCATTGTAGCCACGCATGTCCTGTCTTTGGGAGGTGCAAGTTTTTTTGTGCGTCTAAAATCCCTTCATCTGAACGTTTCCATAGGAATCCATCGGTTCTATTAGGCACAATTTTTTCATGTGCCAATAATGCGTGAAAACGAAGCCCATGTGAATGAGGCCTTAAGACCCGTTTAGACACACAGATTATCGCTCAAAACATGGCTTTTGAGTTATCGTTTTACATAAACTGCTAATTGGTACTAATGCCTATTAGTACCAATTAGCAGCGTGTGAGCCGCCGGGAGCTGAATTTATTCAGAGGACCGCACGCTGTTCTCTGAATTCTTTTTTTTTCTACAGCCGGGGCTGACAGCTGATACAATGTAATCAGCTGTTCTCAGCAGTGCCCGAGCAGAACACAGCATGCGGTCCTGCTTATCAGCTGTTCTGCTGAACGACTGTTTTCAAACGAAACTGAATACAGTCGTTTGGCATAAAACTGAAAGATTGCCACATTAAAGGGGTTGTCTCGTGGCAGCAAGTGGGTCTATACACTTCTGTATGGCCATATTAATGCACTTTGTAATATACATCGTGCATTAAATATGAGCCATACAGAAGTTATTCACTTACCTGCTCCGTTGCTAGCGTCCTCGTCTCCATGGATCCGTCTAATTCTGATGTCCTCTTGCTTTTTTAGACGCGCTTGCGCTGTGCGGTCTTCTCCCCTTCTCCTAGGTCCAGGCACGAGCGCCGTTCTGGCTCCGCCCCTTCTACGCGTCATCGCGTAGCTCCGCCCCATCACGTGTGCCGATTCCAGCCAATCAGGAGGCTGGAATCGGCAATGGACCGCACAGAGCCCACGGTGCACCATGGGAAAGGACCCGCGGTGCATCATGGGTGAAGATCCCGGCGGCCATCTTGGTGAAGGAAGAAGAAAGAAGAAGGAATATGTCGCTGAGCGGGGATTCGGGTAAGTAATATGTATTTTTTTTTTAACACATCCCTTGCGGTTGTCCTGCGCTGAACGGGGGGCCTATAGAAAAAAAAAAAAAACGTTTCGGCGCGAGACAACCCCTTTAAGACACAACGATTGTGTTTAAATGGGCCTTTAGGCTAAGAAGGGGCTGTAACCTCCAGTCTGGGGGTAAATTTGAATAAAAAGGGGCGTTGCCTTTAAGTGTAAAAAGTGAGGGGAGTGGGAGGGTGGCACATTCGGGATATCGGTACTCTAACACTCCTGTATATGTATACATATTTTATTCCTCGGTTACTCTGAAGGAACCATGACTTGATAACATTTTCCGTGCAAACAACATGTAAACATCTTGGGCAAAGCCGGGTGTATCAGCAAGTATATATATATCATCATGTAACTCTAAGGCTGGTGGAGAGGAAGAAAGGGAATTCCTTCATCCCCACCGGGAGTTCCCTCATCACTGAACACTTACAGCAGTGGCAGGGGATTCCTTCATCCCGCGGGAAGTCCCCTCATCTCGGAACACGGACAGAAGTAGCAGGAGATTTCTTCATCCCTGCGGGGAGTCCCCTTATCACTGAGCACTGTGGCAGCAGTGGCAGGGGATTCCTTCATCCCCACGGGGAGTCCCCTCATCTTGGAACACTGACAGAAGCAGCAGGGGATTTCTTCACCCCCGCGGGGAGTCCCCTCATCACTGAGCACTGTGACAGCAGTGACAGGGGATTCCTTCATCCCTGTGCGAAGTCCCCTCATCACTGAACACTGCAAGCAGCGGCAGGGTATTCGGTGATGATGGGACTCCCCACAGGAATAAAGGAATCCCCTGCCACAGCTGTCACAGCAGTGGCAGAGGATCGTAGATCTTCTCCCATTTTTTTCAATGGGGCCAGCTCTGCTGCTGCCGCCCCATTGAAAAAAATGGGATGAAGGGATTCCCTGCAGTGATGCAAGGTTGTTTTCACATGAAAATGCCTCGCATCCAGGGGTTCCACATGCATTGCGAGGGTGATATTGGGCTGTGAATTATGGCTCGATACTGCTCTCATCAGTGTGCAGGAGCCCCAACAGTTTTAATTGGGACGACCAGAGCAGCAAGTACTCGTCAGTCATTATCCATCCATAGAGTCTCACCTGATGCTTGCTGGTCATATTGAAGGTAGACAGGATCGAGTTTGAAGGCACCGATTAAGTCCGATCTCTTTTTGACCCTGTTGTACATATTGAGAGGAGTTAATAGAGGATCGTTACAATGTATCAACACGTTCATTGCTGCAGGAATACAATGAAATAAGAGTTTATCAACATCACATTTTAACCTCCATCCTTGAAAGTCATCTTGATTTTTGTTTTCCTAATTAGGTTTACAGTTTTACTCTCTTAAGTGGGCAGAGTCTCCTCCTTATGGCTTTACATCTCCTGCAGAGAGGACATAACATGAGGGGTTAGACTGCGGTAAGACTTTTCTACTTATTGCAGTGGTTTTCTTTAAAAAAAAAAAGGGTTCTCTTTTTCAAGCAGCCTCCCAACATTACCTTCACTTGGCCTTTACGTTAAAGGGAACCCTTAGAGATGAATGGGAGAGCGTGCTCACTGAGCCGGCTGAAGAGAGTCACACTGCAACTTCGTGGGGGGACAACTCTGGAACAGGGCACCCAGTGAGTATCAAACACCGCTCCCCAAACTCTCCATTCCCTCCCCTTTGAGCCCCATAATGTAGTTTATGGGGCTTAAAGGTGCTGATAGGTTCCCTTTAAGGGGCCTTAGCTTGGGCCCTGAAAACATTAATCAAGCATGTCTTTTTTCAATATGGTTGAGAAGTGTCTTCTGATATTAACGAAGCCTTACTAGAATGGAGACCCAGTGGAGTTACTTTGTCTTACAATAAAAGGGATTCTTTCAGCATTTTTGTCCATTGATAACTGCTGACAAATGTACATGGGGCGGGGAACAGGTCGGCATCCTACCTGTAGAAGAGCTGTCAGTAGCATTATCAGACCCTGGAAGCTTCTTTTACTGTGGCTTTACACGGGACAATCAGCATTCAGAAAGCCACCAGTTTAACATTTTTATGATGGTCAGCTGGTGCCACTCTCCTGCAAGGTGCCGCCCGAGGCACTGGACCTTCAGGGATAAATAGAGCCCTGGCAACAGGTCTTGGATAAAAGAGAGCCAGCAAGGGGCGCAAGTCATTAAAAAGTTGTTTCCATCTCAGCTTTTTATGGCCAAGATGGAAAAAAACCTAGTCCTCTATTTCCTAACATCAGTTGGAGACAGCTGAGCGCTTCAGCGCAGTGCTGTTATTGTAGTGATGGAGAACTATTGAGGTTAGCACAGCGCATTATACTGTTTCTGTAACCCCCTGAGATAAGGAAATGGTGTAGTGCGCTGTGCTATTCTGTTTCCATAGCTTCCATTCAATTCAATAGTAGTTAAAAGAAACAGCGCTGTTTTCTGTGTAGTTACTGGCCGGCTGGCCGGTAACTAGAGCAGTGCTTTCCCATCTCCGCTATGAAAAGCCAGGGTGGGAATACCTAATTAAATGTGGGGATGGGGTTTTCAAGCCCATGTAGTTGGCTCAATAATAGAAAGAAATGAAAAAAAAAATCACAACGACATTTAGCCTTTTCTCTGCAGAGAAGGTCATTTCTACCCATAAAACCTGACGCCTCTTGGAAGAAACCGGTGCAAAGCGAAAATCCTCAAAGGTAATAATGAAATCTTTCCAGTAGTTTCCCCACATAATCACACATGGCTTACTGCCGCAGCCCAGGTCGTACATGACAGTTTATGGATTTATGGGTTTTATAAAAATAAACAACTTTCTTTTGAGCCCTGATAGACGTACGGCCAATCTGGAATGTTGTGTCGTCGGATACCGCAGGGTTTGAGATTTGTGGACATTGGAGTTTCACCGTACTCTAGAGGTAAAGAACAGCGTGTGCGAGTCAGGAACTTCCCAGCCAACGAAGCGCTTACTTGTCACACGGACCATAAGGACAGTATTTTACAGGTTGTGTAATAGTAACGGTTCTGTGTACATTTGGCCCTTTTCATGTGTCACAGGTTCCTATAAGACTAAAGACACTGATCAGAGAGTTGGGATTTTGCTGTTTGAACAGTCCGTGTGCATCAGGTATTGTTGCCGGGAGTCAATAAGCTCTTCCGTCACAGACTAGTATAATGCATGGGTTGCTGTCTTCGGGGAGCAGGCGCCTGTTTGCTCTGCGCAGTATGAATAGCCGGCTGCACAATGCCTTCAATATTTATATAAAGAGATCTTTTTGTCTGGCCTCATACTGAATTGAATAGCACTGGCCTGAAGCCGGCCGAGACACGATGAGAATTAGTGACTGTAATTAATTATAATCATTGGGGTAAACACAGAAGGTGATGAGTCATCAGAAAGGGATGCAGAAATTTAAAGGGCGTTCAGAATTTTGTAGATTTAAAGAAAAATTTTTTATTGTCAATGTCACAATCTATGTTTTAGAAAAAAATCCTAATATCTCAGTCCTCAGACTGACAACTAAGCCCAATAGTAGTGTGACACATCCTGTCCTGTAGAGGGAACTTTTCAGCAGTCATCTCATTAACATCCCAGGTAAGATTACAATGAAAGGTGACCTCTATACACAGATAACACAGGATCCCCATTTATAATAGGTGATGTCACAGCTCACCTCCTCCTCCTCCGAGCATTGACCTCTGCACAGGTCACAGCACTCAACACTCTCCCATAGAAGAGAATCTGTCCCCTCCTGCCCATTGTGTCTATGGCCCATGAGGCTGCTGTAAAGTATCTCTTTAAATTCTGTAAACTGTACCTCAGCCAAGATGACAGCCCCCATTGTCACATACAAAAGGTAGATACCTACCCAATAATCGGGTTTTCAGGAGTCTCCACGACGGCACCGCCTGAGATATTCTCCTCCTGATAGGACAGGAACACAGAGGTTTAAAAGCTTCCCCCCTCTGCCACCTTCCTCAGTGATTTATAACAAACTGCCAGGGGTAGGAGCTTAACTAAAATTATTACCTATACTGGTATATTCTAATGAAAATTAAATTATATTGACTTGGGGGGGGGGGGGGGGGATGTATGGGTGCTGTCCTGGAGACTCCTGAAAACCCCATCATCAAGTAGGTATTAATCTACCTTCTCCCAATCGTCTCGACAACAAACCTACAATCTGAGACCTACAAACTAAATTTTGTGGGACTACGGCTGAGGGGACCTTGCGGCCGAAGGCCAGATCCTCATCTTTTAATATCCATGCTGCAAGGTGGAAGCCCGCCATATTCGGATGTCTTAGGGGACCTTGTGTCAAAAGGTCCGTCTGAGTGGGCAGGAGGACTGGGTCTTGTAGGCTTAGGTTCTTTAGAAGCCCGAACCAGCTCTTTCTTGGCCAGAATGGAGCTACTGGAATAAGATGACACCTTTCGGAGCAGAAGTTCTGGAGCATCTTTGGGATTAATTAGGGGAAATGCGTAACCCAATCATTCGCCCCAATCCTGAGCCAACGCATCCACTGCCACTGGGTGATCCCCCAGACTAAGGGAGAAGAATTTCTCTACCTTGTGATTTTCTTTTGATGTGAATAGGTCCAGCTGCGGAATTCCCCACTTGTTAAGAGTTTGAAGGCCTCCTCTGAAAGGGACCCCTCTCCCAGATCTATGCGCCTCTGACTCAGATAGTCTGCTTTCTGGTTTAAGGTTCCCTTTAAGTGGGCTGCTGATATTGATAGGATTCCTTTTTCTGCCAAGGAAAAAATTTTTTGGGAGAGGCCTTGCAAGGATGGAGACTTTGTTCCCCCCTGATGCTGGATGTGGGCAACTGCTGTGATGTTGTCCATCAGAATCTTCAGATGTTGATTGCGCATTGAATATACCAAATTCTCTGTAATTTGAGGACTGATTTATGATTTGAAGGGGCCAGGCTCCCTGAAGAAGCAAGTCCCCGATGTGAGCACCCCAGCCTTGTGCACTCACATCTGTCATGATGCATACAGCTTGGTTTTGAAGCCAAAGAACTCCGCTCGGTAGGTTCGGGGGTCGACAGCTACCAGCGCAGGAATACCCTCACCGAGTTCTCTACGTACATTCTTTTTTCGAGTGAGTACTGCCTTGTCTCAGGTCTCAAGAATTGCGCTCCGTAGAATCCTGGTGTGCTCTTGCACCCATGGCATCCCCCGGGATGCATGAAGTTAGCTTCCCCAATAATGACACGTCTTCCCGGATCAAGCAGGTTTTGTTTTTCTAGAAATGCACTGACCTGGAGTTGCAGCCCCCGTATCTTTGACTCGGGGGGGGGGGGATGAGCATTGCCTCTTTGAATCGAGCATGATATTTGGAAACATTTTCCTCTGACTGGCGACTGTGTCCGACGTTTCCCAGTTTATTATCCATTCCAAGTATTGGAGAAGGTGAATAGTCGTCGGCAGATGTTCCATTAGGAGCTCTCTGGTTTCTGCTACGACCAGGATATTGTCTAAGTAAGGCACTATCAGAAATGATTTCTGCCTCAGGTATGCCGCTAGTTCTGCCATGATCTTTGTAAAAATGCAGGGGGCCGACGAGATCCCCAAGGGGAGACGGGTGAATTGAAAATGCCTCGTTCTTCCATGCAGAGTGCGAACCCGAGGAATTTCTGCGAGTCCATATGAATCGGCACATGAAAACATGCATCTCTTAAGCCCATGGACGCCATGAAGGCTCCTTTTCTTATTAATCTCACTGCCAAGCTCACTGACTCCATCTTGAATCTTTGATACTTTATATAGATGTTTAAAGGTTTTAAATCTATGATCATACGGGACTTTCCGCATCGCTTCTTTATCAAAAAAAGCCTTGAATCATGGGCCGTCGATTTTTCTGTTTGAGGGACTGGGGTTACTGCTTTCAGTCACAGCAAGTCCGAACCCCCTGCTGCAGGAGATGTAGCTGTTGACCTGAGCCCCCTGTAGTTAGGAATTGTTGCTGGGGTCCAGATAAGAGTTCTATTTGATAACCCTGGTGTAAGATTTCGGGAATCCAGGTGCTTTCACAGAATGAGCCCCATCTGTCCTCAAAAGCCTCTAATCTAGTCCTGACAGGGATGTCGTTATGGTTTTGGCTTCGGGAAATCCCTTTAGCGAGGGTTAAAGAGGAATCCCCTGCTTTTGCCCCCTTTTGGATAGTTCCACTGACCCGTCTTGCCCTTACAGGGCTCTGAATGCTATGTGGGGGCCCGAAAAAAAAGGTCTTCCTTTGTTGTTTTTCCTCTGAAACCCTTTTTTCCTATCTGCTGCTTTTTCTATCATCTTGTCCAAGTCTGGGCCAAATAAAAATTGCCCATGAAAGGGGAGAGAACAGAGTTTGCTTTTGGGTGACATATCGCCTGACCAAGATTTCAGCCATAGCACCCTTCTGATGGAATTGGATAATGCTGCAGCGCGCCGACAGCTTGACCGTTTCAGCTGACCCATCTGCCCAGATGTTTGTAGCCATCTTCAAGATCGGGAGGTAGTTCAGAATCTGCTCCCTCGGGGTCTTATTAGATATGTGAAGCTCTAATTGCTCCAGCCACGCAGGTGGCAGCTACACTGGGCTTGAGTAGACTAGCTTCTCCTTTTACTAGGTCTTTTTCAAGAGACCTTCTGCTTTCCTATCCACCCTGAGCTTCGCCCACCCAGAGCTTCGCCCACCCAGAGGTTCCTTCACAGAAAGAAATTTAAAATAAAACTGATGGTATTTGGCTATTCTGTAACTGCTGGGAGCCGATCTGAACCAGAGAGCGCATTAATGTGATACTCGAAGTGAGGTGCGGCCGATGTGTAAGGATGTACGGGGGACTAACTTTTATTTTTTTAATGTTTTTTGCAAAACAAACAAACAAAAAAAACTAAGAACATCCACAGAAAAACATCAGCGCACTACTGCATTTACAGCGGCACCAAGGCTGTGACTTGGCCTTCTTCACACAACCGTATGAGTTTAGATCTTCGCTCGTATGCACCGTATAAATCGCATGAAGGAAGAATTGCTGTGATCAAGTCCAGATCTTAATTAGCGTATTTTGAGGCATTCACATTGGGTTGCTGCTGCGTATCGGCAAAAAATATATAAATACGCTGTGGCATTGAGATCCATCGATCGGCAGAAATCCTGGGAATGACAGCGAATGCTTACATACGGCCAGCTGTCTTCTTTTCTCCATGTTGGACGCAGCTAAACTCTCTCCCCCTCCCCTTTTTCCCCCACTTCCATAGAAGTCTATGGGAGCTTATTGTGTATTTCAGCAAAAGATAGGGCAAGACCTTCTTTTGATGCGGCGTATAAAATCGGGCACCCAAAAATCATTCATCTGAATGGATACACGGGAACCCGTTACTTCGGATGGTCGGGATTATTAACCCTGCTAAATACGGGCATCTATATGGTTGTGTGAATAATAAACTGGGAATGTAAAGACTCGTTTATCACAAGCGAAGGTGAAAAGAGGTGCAAATAAAGGGCGCGTATAAACTATACGGATGCTGCCAGCAGATGCAAAAGACATTTATACAGTTCGACAATTCCATATGCACAAAAGGCGAGCGCCTCGTAATCACAGGCACAGTTTTCAAAATCTACAATTTCGTTGGTGCAAAGCAGCTCATTATTCATCATTCATTCATTCATTCATTCATTAACCCCTTGAGTGGCACGCCCGGAAATTTTCCGGGACGAGCTCCTCTGCCCATAGTGACATAGCCCGGAAGATTTCCGGGCTATGTATCACTATGGGAGCTGCAGAGCACTATGCCACAAGCTGTGACAGTGTGCTCTGCCTGCACAGACCCACACAGAGCAGTGCAAGGGCTTTGAAAAACCAGCAGAAGATATTGCCGACATGTCGGCAATGTCCTGCTTTGTTTACAGGTTGCCATAGAGACCATCGGCTTGTCAGAAGCAAGCCGATGGTCTCTGTGGCAGGGAGAGCTGGTTGTTAGCTGTCAGAGGACAGCTATGTACCAGCTCTTACAGCAGAGATCAGAGAAAACCTCCGATCTCTGCTGTGTTAACCCTTTACATGCTGCAGTCTATGTGACTGCAGCATGTAAAGGGCTGTCACTGCAGCATGTAAAGGGCTGTCACCATCAGACCCCCGGAATGTGATCAGGGGGTCCTGATGGGCCCCTGTGGAAGTCCCCTAAAGGGCCAAAAAAAAAAAAAAAAGTTTAAAAAAAAAATTAAAAAAAAGTTAAAAAATTATTTAAAAAAAAATTATAAAAACACTTAGTCTCCCTTTACTTTGTAAAAAATCAATAATACAATCACACATGTGGTATCCTTGTGCGTCGTAATGACCCAGAGAAGGAAGTTAATGGATTATTTAACCCCTTAATGACATGGCCCTTTTTTTTCTTTTTTCCCCATTTCTTTTTTTCCTCCCTCCTGTTTAAAAAATCACAACTTGTCCCGCAAAAAACAAGCCCTCATATGGCCATGTCAATGGAAAAATGAAAAAGTTATCGCTCTTGAGACGCAACTGCAAAATTAGTTGAAATTCAATGATTAGACCATTTTAAAAAACCTGCCCTGGTGGGCACGACAGGGTGGTAGGAAACCCGCCACTCAAGGGGTTAATTCGTGTCTCTGACTTCACTAATCTTAAAAATCGAATGTTTTATAAGTAGACTGCAGTAAGTAGAGCGTCTGCTACTGCTCATCAGAGACCGCTGCGGTCTGTTGTTAGTGACTGCAGCGCCTCCGTTAGGCACTCAAGCCGGCATTTAGCTGCCAGTTTTAACCCATGAATGGCAGTTAAGCTATTGGCACTGCTTGCAGTATGTCCTCGGCGGCCATAATGGCTGTTAAGTTATTTGCCCAGTGTGCTAGCAGCTTCGGATTTTTCTATTTCCTCCTATCTCTTGGCAGTGTTTGCTGTCCCCTATGTATAGTCCCCTGAGGAGCCTGCTGTCTACTATACTGGTGACATTGGACTTTTATTAGGTGACCCCTATCCCCGTAGGGACATCTTAGGGTCTCCTATATACTGACTTTTATTCGGCGTTGCTCTTGCAGTCCAGTAACCCCGCTTTGTGATATTCTGTGTATTACCTAGTAGTAAGGGACAGGCTTGGCTCCCCTCGCACCTCATCGGTTTTATATACCAGCAGGGGCCATCAGCTGTCCGCAGCCGCCCTGGTCATGTATGCGTCGGTGAGGCCGCTTCTTGATTCTCTTTTTGGCTCAGTCATGTTTTTGTTGCTTTTATGTTTATTGGGCTATTTCGCCCTTTTGCAGTTTTCGGCCTCACTTGGCTGGCTACATTCCGCTACCCTTTGGACACACGATTTACCCAACTGCAGTAGTACCCTTATTTTATGTATCCTAATGACACTTCTGCTGTTACATTATAACTTCCCCCCATTCCGCCTTGCCATCTTTATTAGAACTTACCAAAATGCCGAACAGTCAAAGTTGACCAGAAGCCACTTATGAGGATTGAAGTTGAAAGAATCTGCAAACTGAATGTACAGAAACGTGAACATTTGTTATTCTGGTTAAAGAAGCGCAGAAGTTTGTAGCATTCTGTATATTAACTGAAGGTATTGACAGCAACACGATGAAGTGACAGCCGGCTTCACTGACCGGATAACCGACAGCTAGAATGTCACAATGAGGATTACAAAGGAGCAGACCAAGCGGGGAGCACGATGGAAGCTGGGGAGGACTGGGGGGTTACTGGACTCAGGATCTCCTGCGCCTTCATTTCCTCCAGCAACCAATATACTTAATTAAAGTGAGAACCCATCAGGAAATTGAAGCTGGCTCGTGTGTTCAGATTACATTGTGCTCCGCCCGCACGGTTATCTCTGTCCGACCGTCCGCTCCCATCATTGTTATATGTGTTTGTACTGTGACAACCGCTCTGCTTATCATATAAACCGAAGCCACAGGATATTAACGTCTCAGTCTAGCAAACACAAACTAGATGGAATCCACATGAATCGCTATGGAGGTTGGAGTCTTCAGCGCAGCCTGCTGCAGCACAGGCCAAACCAACATGGTCGAAGAGGGCAGCGCCGTCAACGGTCCCATATCAGAGGCAGCTTTGTTTAAGGATATGTTCACACAGCCAATTCTAAAGAGCGCATCAAAAGCCTCTGCCTTGGTTTTTGGCGCGGATCTGCCGGTGGCTTTAGCCCTGTCAAGAGGCAAAATCCATGTGCAGAGTTCTGACGAACGGACAGGGCCGCATCCATGTGCGGATCCGCGCCAAAAACCACGGCAGGAAATGCAGTTTTTGAATTGATTTTCAGACACAGAATTCACTGTGGAATATTCAGTGGTGATTTTGCCATGTGATCACAGACTGACGGGGGCGCTCCTGCGCTGCTCAGGGGCGACTCTGCATGTTGGCCGCCTCCGCAGTTAGCTTTTGCCTTTAATAATTTGCTTCATTTTTGCAGCTTTTTGATTTTTGCAGCAGCAGAAGGTGTCGTTTCTTTAACAGGATAAGTTCCCGTTTCTCCACAACATTTTGGGGCAAAATTCTATGAGGGTTTTATTTTATTAATTCAAAGGAACAAGTAAAAGCTTTCCTTCACATTGTTCATGGCTGACCTAATATTATGCGCATATTGTACTCCTATATACGGTATGTGGGGTCATATTACTCTGTGTTTGTGCAATATTTACAATACACTGCAATACTTAGAAGTATCAGTATATTGTGCCTGTGTATAGACATAGCCAACCCTTTGCTCCCGCTTGTAAAGTGCCACAATCAGACTTTATTAGGTTGAACTGCTGGGATACGAATGCTTCCACAATTACCTTGCAGTAAGAGTACAAAGTCCTCAAGTACCCGAGGGGTTAAAGGGGATGTCCAAAAGTTATATAGAATCTGCCTGTACAATACATATCAAAACAGCCAAACCTAATACATCTCGAGTCCCCCAGCACTCCAGGGCCAATGCTCTGAGGTCCCCAGCAGGTCTCTGTTCACATGGCAGTTTTGATGATGCGCCATTTAGTCACATGACCACTGCAGTCGATCATTTGCTATAGCAGTGATGCCAGTAAGTGTGGCACATGGCAGTGAACACAAGGCCATCAATGCCATCCTTAGCTCAGTAGCACATAAATAGATGAGAGTTCCAGGGTTACGCAAGATTTAATGAAGTAACGGCTGTTAAAGCTGCGGACCCCCACATGTTGTCAGAGGACAGTCATTATCACAATGTGGCGCGTTCAGACGGTCGTTCAGGATGGTCAGATGCTACTGTGTCATCTGGCATCCCTCACTCGTTACAATGTATCTCATCGCCTGTCACTCCATTTATAAATCCACTAAAACTTGTTTATATAGAATAAAACAAATAAGCCGACTGGAAAGGTTTGCTAAAAGAAAACGATCATTAGCAATCCTGCCCGCTGGTAGAAGTCATTGCTGTGTGCCCCCACTGGCTGCCTGGTGATGTGAGCGCCATGACACGGAGCACCGATGAAAGCTGGCCCTGTAATCGGGGAAGAGAGGACTGCAGAGAGGACTGAAGAGAGGACTGAAGAGAGGACTGAAGAGAGGACTGCAGAGAGGACTGCAGAGAGGACTGCAGAGAGGACTGCAGAGAGGACTGCAGAGAGGACTGAAGAGAGGACTGCAGATGCTCAGCTAATGGCTTCCTATAACGGTCCCCATTTAAGGATTGTGGTAGGATGACCAATGGTCCCCGACCATGCCAGGGAAATGCTCTGCAGACCATGACATCACCAACGGCCTATTGAGCCCCAACGGTGAACGCACGGGTATAGCTTTGTGCTGTTTACACCAGATGTGGACCCAGCTATTAATGTAGTTCATCAGGAAGCGGCACTTGTCTCCCAGATAACTTCTGATAGGTGTTCAAGAACCATTGATGTCTTTTCTAGGCCCATACGAGGCGTTGTTGGCGATGATGAGAGATCAGGGGCATCCTTGTTAGTCTTCAGCTATTAAACCCCAGTCATCACATGGTCATTGCTGAAATCTGTCTAACGTCCCCCCTGTTGTATTGCTGGGTCACTTGGTCCACAGCGACATGTTACCAAGATGCCCAACATACCACCCGATGGTCGCCTCTATGGTCAGCCACACGTGGCCAGCCGCTGTGATCTGCTCTCTGATGTCTGCCCATGGCTCTTGCTGCACTCCTGATACAGTGGATTGAGAACAGCCAAAAAATGCAACGGTTTCAGAAATACTGGCAGACACCTCCGGGCACCAACTCACTCAACTCACCCCCTTCACCCATGACCACCAAATGTTGCCTTGTCTGAGGACAGTGCATTATGTGAAAGCCGATCAGGATGCGCCCGTCGTGTGGGACCACATCGCTAATTGTAAGGCGCCACTCCGCCAGATATAGTAGAGACACTTATTATAAGTATATATGCTGTGTGCCCGTCACATGACCTGGAGGAAGTCTATCCCCTGAAGATAAACAATGAAAGTTTCTATTGACTGACTGCAAGCAGAGATCTATGAGGAACCGGTACAGAAGCAATATCACTAAGTGAATTGTACAGCTTGTGTATGTAATTAGAGGGGCATTGGGGTTTCAGCAAATTAATAACAGTTTTTTTATAGTGACGTTATACACTCTACCTAGTAATATAGTTTCTATACCGATTCCTCACAACTTGCAAGATCTCTGCTTGCAGTCATTCAATGGAAACTTTCATTATTTTCATGGCATTCCTCCTGGTCATGTGATGGGTGCACGGCTCAGAAGAGGAGGGAGCTCTGGTAACTACAATGTAACTAGAACGGGCCCCGTACCGAGGGCCCATCACATGGCCAAGACGGATTTTTATTCACAGAGGCTAAACAATAAAGGCAAAGTAAAATGAATGACAGCAAGCAGAGATCTTACAAGCCAAGAGAAGCTGATAATTTATATTGGAAACGTTTTCCTAGAGGAGCACACGCCAACATTTACTGAAATACCCCAATAAATTGTACCAAACACGTAGTCATTTGTATTACCCTGGACTCACCTCCACACCTTTCATCAGATATCGGAATTCTGGACAAATAAAGGCGCTTCCTGCGTATGCGGCATCAACGTGCAGCCATATATTCTCCGCATTACCTGCAGGTGACAACCAGTGATGTATAATCACATATATAGAACTGCCGAAGCCGAGGACCAGGGGACATAGGCAGAGGGCAGGCATGAAGGGGTTAACGGGGAGGGAAGGGTTAATGGGTAAGATTTTGCTAGAAAGAAGGGGGGGTCAAAGAGGAGAGCTAGGAGGGGGTAGGGAGGAGTCAGTTAGGGTGGGGTCGACTCACTTGCAGGGAGACAGCGAAGAGGCCGCCCGAAGAAGGGGGGGGAGCATTTGTCATGGCAGCTTGGGGGGGGGGGAGGGGTCCCTTGGAGCCAGTTAAAGGGGTAATAGGGGGTGGGTAAGCAGGGGCTGGATAGCTTCCTTCCCCTCTTTGAAGTGCTTTATTTTAGGGCTGTCGCCTCTGGGTCTCACTGAGTTGGTAGGTGTGGTTAGCCAAGTTATGGCTAGCCGGCCTGGGGGTCCGGATGAGGCGACCTGGGGCGAGGTGATGAGTGATGGGCCCCCGAGTCTGTCGACTGGTGGTTGGGGCAATGGTAGGAAAATAGTGTAGCCCGAGTCGGAATTGCGACCGGTGACAGGTACAAGTATTTTCCGGCGGTTATTGGTGAGGCGGCAGTTAGTTTTATGGTTAGGGCTCCAGGGATCTCTCCCAGGGTTAGTTCAGAGGGGGTGGGAATGGTTATTATATGTTAATTTATGTTTGTAAATAAACATGGCTGCTGTAGCCATAATTAATCCAAGTTATAAAGTCTGTGTTTATTTGGGGGGAATGGGGAAAGGGGGGGGAATGGGGAAAGGGGGGGGGGGGTCAGGTCACAGGAGCAACGACTCCGTGATACCCTGGTCATGTATCTGTCCTACGGGGTAAATAGAACACTTGGCTAACACAGCAAGCAGCATGCATGTAGTCCTGTATGTGGCCCCCTGTACACGGGTGGAACTTCTGCGATAGGAGCTCTGCAGAATTTCCGCCCGTGCCCGCTGCCATAGGACTGCATTAGATAATACGACCCCATGCAGACGGCCGCGATTTGACCACGTGAAAACACAAGCGGAAAACACACGCAGTAAACAAATCGCGGCGTGTCCTATGTCTGTACGAGCCTCGCAAAGGGCCACACAGAAACGTCACTACTGACGCACCGGCTCTGCTCTGCGCATGGGTGGCTGTGCGCCAGCCGACACAGAGCGGGACGCCGGCAGGAGGTGAGCACCAGGTCACTGCAGGAGCACAGCTTGCATCCTGCTGCAAGACTTCTCACAGCGGGATCCGACCCGGCCGCCTGCAGGAGGTCTATCACTGCCGACCCGGCCGCCTGCAGGAGGTCTATCACTGCAAGGATTGAGGCAAGGGGACATCAACTAACATTGGCGCAGACGTGGGGACGATTAAGTGCAGGATCCCTTGATGCTAGCATAGCCCGCTATTCCTAAAGCTTACAATACTTGGGCTGCATCCGCACGGCTACAGAACGCATGTATGTGAGGCTGATGAAGTCCAACCGCTTCCTTCACATGAGATGGTTTGGAGCCCGAAGGAACCCGCTGGACACCATCAGATCACATACATGCGTTTTGCAGCGATTATTCCGTATCCCACGCGGATGCAGCCTAAGGCTAATTTCACAGGGACAATCGCAATATCGGGCCAAATGTTACTCAGGAACGTGCGATGTCCCCGCGGAGGGGAGAAGTTTTTGTATCAAAACCCTTCACCTCACTTCAGGGAAGTAGTGATTCTCCGGCGTGGCGGGGGTTTCCCATTACTCATATACATGTTTGTGCGTCTCGCAATGCCCAAATCTCGCACAATTTTCTCAGCCGTGTGAAAGCGGCCTTAAGCCCTTCCATTCCTGTGGCCACAACATAAGTGGAGTGGGTTTAGTGAGCGCTGCGTAACTTCTGCCCGCAGTCACCTTGTTGTGTCTTATCCCATGTGTGTCGGCGCCACCACCCACAGCCTAATATGAAGGCGGTCGGATGCAGCAGCGCTGAGCAGCGCTTCCCTCCAGCTATCACCCCTCGCCTGCTGCTTCTGGTCGGGGTGGAGATTGAGGGCAACAAATAGTTAATTACATCCGATTAAAATCCTTTTCATAGGTTAATGTGGAGTGTGAAGAGTTACGTTATTACCGTACATGGAGGTCTTAAGAAGACCAGCGGCGCCTCGAAGGCTGTAAGAGCGCGACGAGAAGTTGTGTGATCTACAAGGTTAGGTTCAAAGAAACCCAGCTTGCATCCCAGGTCACGTCGGAGCCGCGAGCGAGAAGACCTGAGGGGCGGGCGCTATGTGGGCGTTGGAGGCAAAGCTTTAACTCGCAATTTAATAAAATATGACATTTACTTCCATTTTCAAGATGTGTAAATATTCCTGTCCAGGCGCTACACCAACACCGCTGCCCGCTGCCAGTCACTGCCATGTGAAAGGTAAAGCCCCCTGGTGCAAGCACATAGGCATGACTAGGGTGACCTCACATTGGGATGTTTTCTCAGCAGACTGTTTTTGCGGGGGGGGGGGGGGGGGGGGGGGTTGGGGTTGCCATTGCCTACCCCAGTCGTCTTTTGCCCCCCAGCAAGCTTTTACCAACCTCATAAAGATGGCAGGCTGAGTCAACCTCGAGCTGGCTACTTGAACCACACGGGGGTTGAAACTGAGCAAGAGCTTAGGACTGCCTTAACACACTGCACCACACGGGGCACTGCGCTGGCTGCCTTTACACAAAGCTCTCCACAACACTGTGCCCCCCTACATTGCATCCCTCATCTCAATCCACCACCCAGCCTGTGCCCTTCGCTAACAAAATCCGATTAATTGCCCCTTTAACCTAAACCCTCATTTCCACCTCCAAGACTTCTCCAGAGCAGCACCATTCGTCCTGGAACGCACTACCCAAAACTATCCAGGCAATCCCCGATGCACAAAACTTCAGGCGTGCTCTAGGAACGCCCCTCTTCAGGGAGGCATACCACATCCCCTAAACTAAACCCCTCTGTACTCTGACTGAGAACATGTCCTAAATACTGCAATCCCTGCTAGCCACCATCAACCGCGCCTGCAGTCATACCGATTCAGCCACTATATGGCCTGACCATTGTCTATGTGTATAGCATCCCTGGCTCTCTCCGCCCCGCCATACCGTACACATCTCCAACCCACCCCCCCGTACCGGGCCCATCTCCACACCCCCCCCCCCCCCCCCCCGTACCGGGCCCATCTCCACCCCCCCCCCCATACCAGGCCCATCTCCACCCCCCCCCCGTACCGTGCCCATCTCCACCCCCCCTCATACCGTGCCCATCTCCACCCCGCCATACCGTGCACATCTCCACCCCCCCATACCGTGCCCATCTCCACCCCGCCATACCGGGCACATCCCCACCCCGCCATACCGTGCACATCTCCACCCTGCCATACTGTGCCCATCTCCACTTCGCCATACTGTGCACATTTCCACCCCCCCATACCGTGCACATCTCCACCCCACCATACCGTGCACATCTCCACCCTTCCATACCGCGCACATCTCCACCCCGCCATACCGGGCCCATCTCCACCTTGCCATACTGTGCCCATCTCCAGCCCTTTACCTTCTGTATCCCCCCATTACTTGTAGTATGTAAGCTCGTTGGAGCCCCGCACCCCCACTGTTTCCATCAGCTGATTACTACATGGGACTGGGGTTTGTATCTGTTGTCCCTGACTTGTAAGTGCTGCGGTATATAAATAACGATTATGTATGTATTATAGCATTTGTAACCACACAACAATCTGCACACAGCGGGGATTTTCTTTTTACAGCCATTTTTTACTTCAGCGCCCCAAAATTAGTTACAAATAAACAAAACCAGGCTGGATCTCACTCCGGTTGTGAGGAAAAAACGTATGTTTAAAATAGTTGACTAGTATAATCAAACGGTCCTGGAGCCCCGGGGGGAGGATGATTTAGGGGTCTGGCCTGGGATAACTAAGCCTATAAGGGTAAGAGCGCGTGCGGCGGCCTGCAGAGCGGAGGACACCATGTCCAGCCCTCACAACATCGTCGTCTTGTCTCCCCATGTCTCCCCTTGTCTCGCCTCAGGAGATTTTACCTCAAGAACTGACTTGGTTGAGGTCTGGTTGGCGCAGCGAGCCTCCGTACAAATCTAAGGTGGCCTCGAATTCTCGCAACGCACAGAACTTGCGCAAGACGCGTCCGTGTAACTGTCTCCTCAGCACAACCAGTTCCGCAGGTCTTGACGTCACACCGGCCTCATTTATCAACCACAATAATTAAAAGGATGTAATAAAGGTTGGACAAGACAGACAGCAGGACCGCCGTCCATCGGGCGCGGACGGCCACCTTGGATCTGTGAGGTTCGCTGCAGCAATGAACCCCTCAGTTCTTTCTCTTGGCCTCCTTCACAAACACTCGGAGTGCGGGTTCCATTGTACCTTAGATCCTGGCTCTGTGGCTGAGATGCTCCCGGCCCTCAGACATATCACAGAGGGAGTAGACACCGGCGGGGATCAGAGGGGAAGGGGACCGGGACCGGCGGTGCAGCAGCCTGTCAGCCGACGGGCCACCGCCACCAGGGGAGTCCCACATTGTCTGACAACATTCCCAGGCGCTGCCCGGTTTTCTAATTGCATCATTACAAGGACGGTAGCCGACCATAGCCCCTGGGTTATGTGTGTGACCGGCCCATCTACAGAATAGGCTTCTAGAGAAGGCAGTAATACAAGGATACAGTAACATCAGGTGCCATACATCATTAATACAAAGGTCATCTGCTCATTAAGGCGCAGTAATAAGATGGATGCTTACAAATAGGCCCCAGTTCCATTAAGTTGTCAAAAGAGCAGGATGAGGTTGTCCCCAAGGTGGCGCAGACCTGCAAATATACCAAAGAACATGTAGAATCAAGGAAAACGTAATGAACACTTCAAGTGTTGGAGTACAGAATGTAGGTGTGCTTTGTCCTCTCTAGGTAAGGCGCGGCAGGTGTACGGGCGGTTGGGGAACGCCACCATCTTTATGACGGTCGCCCCACCTGAGCAGTGAGGAATCCTTTCCTTGTTGGACCGACTGTCTGTATTATTGTGCTTGTAAATAGTAGCTTGTGTGTAATAAGGGTCCTGACTGCATGCGGATGGGCATCGTTGGGTATTGTTGGGTATTGTTGGGTATCATTGGGGCCCGATCGCCCCTTCAGATATTTAAGGTTTTAGAATTCGCCACATGATATTTAATGGGGACAATTATCCCCACTGAACCTCCAACACCCATCTGTATTAGATAGACACTCATGTTGTCCATAAGCCGGGACCGACTGCCACAAAGTCATAGGGACTGAGGAGTTCCTTATCTGGACTTCAACTAAATGACCCCTGGGGTCAAATATATAGATTTGGGGTGGATTATCCTTGTAAAATTCTGCCAGTAGGTCTTCTGATGAAAAGCTGCCACATGTCACATTATGTCATTCGGTAAAGGTCAGCAAGTAGAGCCCCACTCCAGACGGGCTTCCAGAGCCCCCAGGGATGGTGTCAGCACCCTTGTGTCCTGTGCGTAGGTCTTCCTTAAATATTGTGCTTTGGCTAACAGCAGCCAATAAATACCTGACTCCTAGTTAGGACTTTGCAGTGTTTTTGGGGGGGACGGCCCCCCACCCCTGACTGTTCCCACCCCTCTCACATAAGATCTCATGCTCCAATGACTAGGAGTTTCTTAAAATGTTGGTGAACTGCCTTCTATATGGAAGTATTAACTGATCACCTACAGGGGTGGACAAAAGTATGGATACATCGTACAAAATGCACGCCTTAAGTTACATGCAATGATAAATCATATTCCAGTAAGACATGTAGAGACTGATGTTGAGTGGAGGTAATATGACACAGATGGTGACATCTGCCCAAGCAACTAGGCACCATTGGTCAAGGGTTTGAGCCACTCCCCTGCTGTTACCAGCCAGCTCCCAAAACCACCCAGAGCAGGGCAAGAGGTGAAGTAAACGCAAATTTGGCAGGAAAACTCTCAACTAAGCAGGGGTCAAAAGGACAGCTCAGTGCTAATGATTAAATCCCATGCATTTCGTAGCAGTTTCCATATTTTTGTCCACCCCATGTAGATTTTATGTTCTTTGCATACACTAATAGCAATATAGACATAATTACTATATTCTAACCTACCACCTATTTTAGTGAACATTTATTACCAGTCTACTTGTCCAGCTTCATACACGACATGTCCAGTACTGAGGACAACGAGAACAAGTTTGTTCCTGGCCCTCACATCAAGTCCATATGTGCTTACTGAGCATTCCATAGCTGGGGGCATTCATATAAGGTCTCTTTGCTGAAGTAACAACAAAAACATTCTTCCATCCCAGCCCCAACCCCACCCTCACCTGGTTGCCCTCTGTAGGTCTCCTCTGTGTGTTGCAGCCATGGTCATGCAGTGCAGCACCCCGTCTGAGACTTATCAGCCACCATCTTCACAGTGAGATCTTTAACTTTCAAAATTATCCCATGATACATCAGCCCAGCATTAGCTAGAGGCCGGGGGGAGGGGGGGTTTAGGAAAGATTCCTTATCATTACCTTCTATATTCACCTAAATAGGCTACAGACCATACATATACAGTGAGGATGAGCTGTGATCTTCTCTATTGGACCTGTGTGACAGGAGCTGTGTGATCATCAGTAACTGTGACACAAGTGCTTCTATCCCCCTCTAGGTCGTTTCTGAGGTAGGGTCTATGAAAGAGCATCACAGAAACTGACTTGGAGAACCCCAAGTAGATCTGAGCTGGTCAGAATTGAGATCACATGACCATCGAAGGAGAAAGAGGCCAGGAGCTTCAGATAGAAAGAAGTAACTATCCAAGGTAATATTATTTACTTTGGGGAGGTTTTTTTATTCATTCCTTATGTAGCTATCCCCCAAGTGGCCCTTTAAACACAAGAGCTTTAGTGAGATCAAGCACTGAGTTTGGGTAGTAACGCCAGGCTTTCCATCTTTGAAGTCCAATGACTAAACTTTCCACTATTCCGGCCAATCACAGTCCAAAGTTTGGTGCTCATTAATGGAAACCTAATCTATGAAGCTCAGAAACCATCCTTCTTGTGTGAGTTCCAAACTTCTCCCGGAAGTACTGTAGCATCAGCACAAGTGCCGTACCGGACTATCGGATAACATGTGGGCTACCACTTTGTGACTGAGTGGTTGTTGCTCTTAGAGCTACAATAGATATGGGATTGGTGATTGTCTGGCACTGGACACATTGGACAAACTGACTGACTAGAAAGCTGATGTGTAGAAAGTTACTGGTCCATTCTGCTGAGAATTGTGTCTATGAAGAGTGTGTGAGCGTGAATACACTTACAAACACGGGGAGCAGACCTTCTGCCTTGTCGGCCTCTAAAGCTCTCTTGAGGGCCTCTCCACGGGCTACAAAGTTCTCATCCGATTGAATCTTCTTCATCCTCACCCCACTGATCAGTCCAGCCCTCTCCACAGATGAGTGAGCCTACAAGTTAAATATAGTGATTTTACTTTAGAAATGCCTTATAAAATCTGGGTTATTAGTAAAACTTACCGAAGTCACGGCTTATAAATGGCTCGAATTGGTCATTGCTGATCAGGACCCCCACCATCTTTACAACTTGTGTCAAGTGAACCTACATGTGTTGTGCCATGATGAAATAAGATGACATTATATTACTGGCATTGCAGTGCTTTCTAGTGATTGGTGTCCAGGAGGTCAGGCCCGACCAATCAGCAAGTTGGAAACCACTTTAGGCCACTTTCACTTGGCCAAAAAAATCAGGTGAGATTTTTTTTTTTTTATGGTGGCATGTCCTATGTTTGGGCGTTCCCTTGGAAAGCATTGCCTATTGTTTTCAATAGGGCCAGAAAAAGCATCACAGAAGGTGTGAGGAGCGCACAAGTGCAATGCGAGGTTTCCCAATGATAAGACATGTCGATGCAGCTTCAGCCACGACGGAGGATCGCCACTTCCCCAAAGTGATGCAAGCTGTTTGACACAAAAAATGCCTTGCAGAAAAACTGTATGTTGGTGAGCTCGATATCAGGCCAATGTCGCACTCATCCATGTGACATTAGCCTAAAGGGACACTGCCAGAGGAAGGTTTACCTCCATGTTAACGGACATCTAGTCACTTGTACCGGTCAAAACCTACCAGTTTCTTTTTGAATTATCAGCCTCCGTTTCTTCGCGGCCGCGTGATACGGCTGAAACACTCTAAACCGCCCTCACAGGGGCCAGAAATGCTGGTCGTGGTGGAATCGCTGTGGAAATTACGCAGAAGCCACGAGGATGGAATTTCAAAAATCGCCTTCACAAGGTCCAAAAATTTCCACCACGAAAATCACAGCATTTTTTGAAATGCTGCAGATGCAAAAGCCAGCGATCAGCTGCAGATTTAGGCCTTTTTCACACAACTATTCTGCTGCGAGAAAACATCGGCCAAAGATCACGGCCGTCTGAAGCGTTGGATTCCAATTCTTTCGTTCAGATGGGCAATGTTTAGCCGCCGAATTGTTGCACCCAGCAAAGACAGGTCTTGCTCTATCTTTTAGGCGCAATCAGCCGGCAGCTCCCATAGAAGCCTATGAGAGCTGCCAACAAGGGGAGGGACTTGAGCAGCGGCTAGCGCTGCCACAGTCCCACACCCTCCCTCTCCCTCCCTTTGCTGGCAGCTCCCATAGGCTTCTATGGGCGCTTTTATTGCCACGATCAGCTGGCAAAGGGAGGGAGGGGGGAAGTGATCCGGCTGTGTGAATGGGTGAGAAGGTGCGATATTTAGCCGCAGCTTTCTCTTGCTCATGCGCAATGCCCATGTGAATAAAGCCTTGAAGTACAAGGGCCAAATCCCACAGCAGATCTGCAATTCGATAAGCGGCCAAATCCACATTATTTAGGTACTGATTTGGCCATTGTGGATGGGGTGCGGTTCTTGCTGCAGGCTTTCCGTGTGACGGTACCCGGACTCCCCGAATAAAGGAGCCGCCTCCCTGGGGCCCGGAGGTCAGTCTACGCATTCCATAGACATGTATAGAGAAAGCCATCTGCTCCACAGAGACTCTAGGACTTGGATGGGCACAGGCTGGTCCTGTGATACAACTGAAGAACGTTGGCTGATGCAGTAATTGAGGAGTGAAGCCATTTGTAAGATTTTTTTAAAACTTCACAATTTATTGGATTCCATTAAAAACCATGACCGAGTCATCTGGAAGCGCTTCCTTAAGAGGTTGCATAAACCTCTAAGACTGCAGGCATTATTTATGCAGTTTCTATGAATGGTTGACAACTACTAATACATACAGATCCCCCTTAGTCAGACGGGATAAAGGCGCTCGCCCCCTAGAGGTAACTCATTAGCCATGTAAGGCGGCATCAGCCGGCGCCGTGCCGTCCGCAGGAGCTGTCACATCCCATCTCTTATCAGAGTCTCTGTACAAAGACCAAGGCCCTCAACAAGCGGCCTGCGGCTACAAGGACGGCGCGCGGGCAGCTGCGCTTTCAGGAGATAAGACAGAAGCCACGTCTCATGCCTTCCATGGCCTGAGGCAGCGTCAATAGATGGCTAATCCCACTTGTTATTACACAGGAGGTCTGCAGCAGAGCAGGTTCTCCCTTCATCCCACATCACAGCTTCTGTTTGACCAGCCTCACCGCAATAAGCGGCTGACATTTAACGAGCACATTCATTTTTATTTGGATCATTATTACAGAAAAGAAGCGGACAAACGGAGAGGAAACCGCGCCGACTTCAAACGACACGGCTACTTGGTAATGTCTCTGGATGATTGGAGATTTCCTGCCGACACCTTTATGAAACGGCTTCAATTAAAACTAAAAATATACATTGGAAACGAGCAGTGAGAAGGTTTCATCGCTTCAGTCAGCGGACCACACTGCGGCAGTTTGGAGAGGAGTACCTGATTGGTTAGCTTCACACGACCGTATGCGTTCTTACGTTCGCCCACAAGCACCGTATAAACCACATGAATGAAGAATTGCCACAACCGAGTCCCAAACCTTAGCCGTGTATTTTCAGCCATTCACGCGGGTCGCTGCTGAGTATCGGCAGAATCTATGAAAAACATCACTGTAAAATGCTCAGAATGGCCAATAACCGTTAAATCGGGCCAGCTGCGTTCTTTTCCCAGTGTTGTATGCTGGGTAACTCCCTCTCCCTCTCTTTTTTCCAGTTTCTATCAAAATCTATGGGAGCTTCCTGCGTATCTCGGCAAAGGTAGGGAAAGAACAGGTTGCCACGGGAGGTGGGGAGTTCTCCTTCAATGGAAGTCTTCAAACAAAGGCTGGACAGACATCTATCTGGGATGATTTAGTGATTCTGCACTGAGCAGAGGGTCGGACCCGATGTCCCTGGGGGTCCCGTTATTCTTGGATCTTGTCGCCACTGGAATTGTGGGTGGCGACAAGACACAGTCTTCTTGACAGGCTGGCCATTCCCCCATCAGGTCCTGGCACTCACAAACAGCACCATAGCCGGCGCTGGAGTGCGCTGCGTACCCAGACAGTGAGGGAGGGGCGGCACACTGGCTTCCCCGGCCACCTGCCTGCATTGTGCAGTGGTCGGTGGGACTGAGTGAGCGGCGGTAGAGCCGCTTCCCCTTGGCCCTCCCTGCACTCAGCAGTGGCGCCGGATTCAGGGGGGACAGCGGCGGCTGCCGCAGCACTGCAATGGCACAGTGAGTGGTGGAGGGAGGGGGAGGCTGGAGGCCAGCAGCAGACAGTGAGGGAGCGCCGGGGGCACCAGAGCCACTTCCCCTGTTGCCTTTCCTGCACTCAGCAGCAGCTGCGGACACAGAGGGAGTGGGGACCTGCGGGGCTGACAGGAAGCCAGCAGCAACACTAAAACGAAAAGACCTTACAAGATTGAGCCAAATCGGGAGCTAGGGGTGTGACAGAGGCGTTCCTCCTGTAACACCCTTAGCTTCCGGTGGCGTCAAGATACAATAATACCAGGGGTCCCTTCCAACTCCACCATTCATGTGGCTAAATAGCTGTGTAGTGTACAGAAGTTGATGTGCACATGTTCTGGAAGTTTCTGAATGATCTATGTAGTCTTATGTTTATTTCCTATGTGTTACATGTAAGTGAATATGATGTGTATTACACCTTTGCAGCACTGAATGGGTTACTGTCTGGGTTATGTCTGGAAAAGTATCTATTTGTAGGTCATGTGACCTTGTTATATATATATATATATATATATATATATATATGTGATTGCAAGGTGCATGATTGGGTCTTTTGTCTTTGGCTTTGTGATGTCTGTCCTTCCTAAGAGTTTTGGAGAGGAGCTGGCCTTCACACAGACACCTTCAGTCTGTGTGGGGGTGAATATGGAAGAGGCTGAGAGGATAGCTTGTGAGTGTTATGGACCGATTCTTCCTTACTTGGAGGATTAAGAGAGAGAGAGAAGCCCAAGTAACTGCGAGTCCCCAGCACGCAGCGCTGAAGTGTATGTTTCTGCTCTGTGAGCGTGCGATGGTAGAGAGTTGCTGAGTGTTCATGAAAGGTGTCCGGGAACACAGATACACCGATAACTAGGCCTGTGAAAGTCCCTCTGTCCTCCAATGTTTCCTCCCTGTCACACCACGTGTTCGTCTACACTAAATGTATTGCCGGTGGATGTCACTTATTACTGAACTGTTACAAGTTGTGTGACCAGTAAACTGCTTTACTGACTGTTTCCGTTTCTGCCTTTAAACTTCAACTCTGCTTACGTGGACTCTTTATTCCATCATCTGGAATTCACCGCAGAGGAAGGAACGGTTGCGTCACCCGTGACAAAAGGACTAAGATAAACCACCAGTGGGTTTTCCTATTAAAATAGTCTGCCCTCGCCCCTTGGACATGTCCCTAGTTACGCTCGGGGTGGGAGATGGTAGAGCTACTGTGACAAGTGAACTACTCTAGCCTCATTGTCTCCTAGACTGGGGCCACTCCTTGGACGCTGAACCTGCGTAAATATGGTTGTGTGAATAAGGCCTAAGGGGGTTTTCAATGTATTCTTTTCAAATAGTTTTGGGCCTCCCGTCCCCAAAACAATATATAATCAATTAACTCTCAGTGCTGCCTGACCATCACTATGGTTCTGTAGCTCCATGGCATTTAATAGGTAACATCACTAGGCCAGAAGACCTGGTGACTTCCGGTAAACCTGTCACAAAGCCTTCTAATATAGAAGCCTCTAGCAGGTTTATGGGATGTCGCTAGGGACATCCCCGTTGGGCCTTATATTGGCTGCAGTGATCATGTGAGTAAACAACCACAGAAGTAAACAGAAGACCGAAGCAGCAGCGCATTGCCACCACATCCCCCAATGCCACCAAACCCTTTAAACATTCCCAGCTTCTACACTATGTTGCTGGTTATAGTATAAGCTATGTGCGTTTAGATCTAGTATACCCTCTTTGCTTTCTGTATACTGTTCCTAGTTCAGCTCGTTTCTTGTCCATGTAGTCTTGTTCTTGTGGTTATTTTTAGTCCAGCCCTTACTTTTTAGCCTAGTAGATATAAATACTGAAAGTTCCACCAAACTGTCTTTATCTTCCTTCTTAGTTCATCTTTGCTGATTTTGGTTTACTTGTCTCTGGATCTTTTTTTTTTTTAAACTCGCTTTATTTACACAAATAAAATGGTACAGTACAGATTATGATGGAGGTTGCCAATCATATAACATTCAGCATATTATTTGTGTTCTGTACATTGAAGGATACCACAGTAGGGGAGTAAATTTCTTATTGAGAAAAACATGCAAAATTCTCGGGTATCGTAATCAGCGATTGTAACTTATTATCTGAAATTGGAAATAAAACAAAACTAATTAAACTAAAACGGTCTGTGCTGGTCTTATTATTTCGATAAGGTTATATTGGTCCAGTGGGTAATGTAGAGTGTGTGTCTAGCCAGGGGCCCCAAATTTTTTCATGTTTATCTGGGCACCCCCTATTTTGATATATGATTTTCTCGTAAGGGATTATGGCGTTTACTAGTTGGATCCATTTTGTAATTGATGGTGGTTCTGCGGCCATCCAATGCATGGCCACTGTTTTTCGGGCTAGGAATAATGCCTCTTTAAGAAATATGCACGTGTATTTTGACCATGTCTCTTCTTCTAATAGACCGAATAGGATTATTTGGGGGTCTAAGTTTATGTTGTATGGGGGTATTAGAAGTTGGTTTGTGAGAGAGACTACATTGGACCAAAAGGTCTTAATGTGCGGGCAGTCCCACATCAGGTGCCAGAAGTTCGCGTCTGGTTGACGGCATCTGTGGCAGGAGTTCGAGTGGTTGTTTCCCATTTTAAATAGACGGCTGGGGGTCAGGTATGATTGATGAATAATGTATAATTGAATCAGTTTATTATTTATAGCAGGGGAGACTGACAGATGGGATTCCTCTATTTCCTGCCATTCTTCAGGTGTCAGGGATGGGATGTGGAGTTTCCATTTGTTGAAGATTGGGAGTGGGTTGGGGCCCATTTTAGCTGAGAGTAGGTGTGTATATAATGTCGAGATTAAGCCCTTGGGGCCCTGTGACTTGAGAATCCCGATTGTAGGGTATTTTGAAATTTGGGTCGAGGCCGGGGGAAATTGGGTGTTTAGCGCATGTCTCAGCTGGAAGAACCTAAATAGTTGCAGATGTGGGGATTGCAGCTTCTCGCGCAGCTGGGTAAACGTAGGGAACATTCCATCAGTGTATATGTCTCCCACTGAAAGGACTCGGAGATTGATCCAGTATGAAATGTCTGGAACGGGGTGTAGGGCCATTAGGCCAGGGTTATCCCAAAGAGTTAAGTCCGGCATCACATCTCGGTATCTCTAAAGTGATTTAGTCTCTCTCCATACACTAAGTGCCAATCTGTGTAGTGGTAGAATTTCTGATGAATTTGTGCAATCTGGGAATTCTAAATAATTTAATAGATTATTGCCTGTTACTTGCATTGCTAAGTATTGATCTGCTATGGGCATCTCCTGGTTTAAGAACCATGACTGGATATTTCGTAACTGTCCTGCTAGGTAGTATAGCCGGAGGTCTGGTACGGCCATTCCTGCTTGGTCTTTTGGCCTTTGCAGTGACGAAAGGCTCAGTTCGGATCGGGTGGAGTTCCATATAAATGATGTGATGAGTGAATTGAGGGATTAGAAGAAACGTTTTGGGACCTGAAGTGGCATGTGTTGTAGAATATATAAGCATTTAGGTTGAATTACCATTTTAACCAAATTTATACGGCCTGCCACTGATATAGGTAGTTTAGTCCATTTCCTGAATTTATGTCTAAGGTTTTCCTGTAGGGGTACAATATTGTCGTCTATGGCATTGTGATAGTCCCTAGACATAATTATTCCTAAATATTTAAACTTAGTGACTACGGCCAGATCATATCTAGATACCCAAGGGTCGTTTTTGGGGTTGAGTTCCGTGTAAAGGATTGTGGATTTGGTCCAATTTACGTGTAATCCGGAGAGTTAGGAGAAATTATCTATATGGTTCATAGCTCTGGAGAAAGAAATATCAGGGTCTGACAGGAAAAGTATAGTGTCATCTGCGTATAGGCCTACCTTACTTTCAAGTGTTCCCCATTTGATGCCCCAGACATTAGTGGAGGATCTCAAACGGATCGCTAAGGCTTCTATGGCTATAGCAAACAGAGCTGGGGATAAGGAGCATCCTTAGCGAGTACCTTTTGAAAGTGGGAATTCGGCTGAGGGAACGCCATTTACTACTACGTTGGCTTTCGGGGACTTGTATATTGTGTTGATCCATTTTTAAATTTGGGGCCAAATCTGAAACGGGTTAAGCAGGCCTCCAGGAAACTCCATTCCAGGGAATCGAAAGCCTTTCTCCAACAGAGAGGGAATGACTTCTCCCGACACAATCATTTTGTTCATCACCTTCTGAAGTTCGCATTAACACACAATTATTTTGTGTTTATTGGCAGATTTCTCCACCAGCTCAGGGCCACCGCGATGGGGAGCCCATGCGCCCCATCATATGCCAACTTGCTCCTGGGCTGGTGGGAGGATAAATGCGTCTTCGTAGAATCTAATGATCTCTGGACGAGTCAGATTCTCCTCTGGGTGAGATTCATTGACGACATTCTAGTATTATGGAATGGAACAACAGAGACATTTAATGAATTCGTTAGAGCCCTGAACCACAATGATGTCAATTTGCGTATAACTTCTGAAATACAAGTTGAGACTATTGCATTTCTGGACATAAAAATCTCAAAAACAGAAGAGGGGACCCTTAAATCTACCCTCCACAAGAAGGAGACGGCGACGAACAGCCTCTTATCCTGGCAGAGTGCACACCCCTTCACACTAAAGAAAGGAATACCGAAGGGGCAGTTTCTCCGGATTAGGAGAAACTGCTCCTCGGAAGATGATTTCACGGTTGAGTCCCGTAAACTTAAAAAAAGATTCCACGATCGGGGCTATCCCCCTGACATTATCAATGAAGCTTATCAGGCAGTAGCCCCAACTAAAAGGGAAGAACTACTGTTATCACGACCAAAAAAAAACGGATGACAGTATCAGGATCATTGGAACCTTCGATGAAGGGGTCCCAATGATGCGAAAACTGCTAAGTAAACACTGGCATATTCTGAAAGATGATCCAGACTTAAGAGACATCCTTCCGGAAACACCAAGCCTCACATTTCGTAGGGGGAGGAATCTAAAGGATAGGCTCATTAAGAGCCACTTACCACCAGATACGGGACCTAAGACATGGTTAGGGGCGAACATTCCAAACGGAACTTTTCCATGTGGAAGTTGTTCAGTGTGCGAAATGATTCAGAAGGGGGTGGATTTTCAAAGTGTATCCACCGGTCAAAAATTCAAAATCAAAGAATTTTTCAATTGCAAATCGAGCCACTTAGTATATCTCGCAACTTGTACTTGCCCACTAAATTATGTGGGCAAGACAACCCAACAATTGCGACGGCGCATTCAAGGACACGTGGGTAACATCAGGCGAGGTGAGAAGACCCCTCTGGCCAACCACATGCACCAACACCATGAAGGAGATATTAATCAACTAAAATTTCAGGCTATTGAATCAATTCAATCACATGGCCGAAGAGGAAACCTTGATAAGCGATTACTTCAGAAAGAGGCAGAATGGACCTATAGGATAGATTGTATGAGAAAGAAAGGAAACCTAGAGGTCTAAATGAGGTACTAGCCTTCTGTTCTTTCATCCAGAAACAGTGACCAATTTAACTATAAAAACAAGTTCAGGACTAACGGGTGAATCAATATAAGCATCATCCAATTTTGAAATAGTGTTTGACGATAAACTTTCCTATATATGTCCATTAGACACTCTCTATAGAACCAACCCCCCCCCGTTACATGGACCAAGAAACCACCTTACCCAGTTTTTCTGGGCACATATCTTAGATACATAAGGAGTTAATCATATATGCAATATTTGAGATTACTAAGAAATCAAAAGCTATACCACAATCTGCAATCATGCACTTGGGGGAGATACTTACCTTCAAACATACGGTATCTCCATGATCATAGACTGATACAACTGAATCGGTGGTATAAGGCAAGAAGTGTCTGGTTCTTTTGATTAAGAATAGGCACGATCTTGACAACAATATACTGTAGAGCGCCCTGCTATGTGTCACCACAAGAAGACGGTATATCGCAAATTTAAAACCAAGATTAATTTCTTTTAAATAATCATCAAGCACAATAATAGTCTAAAATTAATCCTTTATTTTAACATAAGCGACAGACAAACCGCAAGAATTCATATGGTGACTTAGTTAGTAGGCGGCGCTAAAGCATTGATCACTCCTTTTATGTATAATGATGCGCGTGTATACCTGATAAGACGGCTAACACGGCCGATCATGTGACCACTGAGGAGACTATGTAATCCTACCCAGACGACCATCCGATGACGTATCGAGTAGGCGGTACTAATGCACGGGCATCCTCCTACATTCCATTAATGACGCGCCTATACATCTGACGTAACCAGGCTGACGGCCAATCACGTGACTTATCAGGGGATGATGCAGCTCCCCACATGACCGAGCCGTGGGTGGAGCCAGCCAGACAGGCGTCCTACCGGCAAGTGGATCCCGAATAGTATTTGTCCTATAAGGCTCATACTTAAAATTTTGGTAGCGTGGCATGTTTCCTTTCTTTCTCATACATGTAAAAAAGCTAAGGATGGCTGATTTAGCTTAATACTCCAGAAGAATACCAATGAAGCGGGAGGTCACATGATAATAGTCATGTGACCCCGGAAGTAACCACTGTGTTCCACGGTGCTTAAATCACTGTCATCTAATGTCATTACGGCAGATCAGATGTTACAAGGGGCTAAGTTATCATGCCCTTATTGGGTAGTTTCCATGTACAGTGGCTGGATAGGATCATGCAAAAGATCGGGCATCTTTTATATACAGACCCATTGAATGATTATAACAGCATTTGATTGGTCAGCAGGTACACACCCACGGGAGGGGAGTGTCGCACTAGGGCTTTATAAGGGAATACCTGGCTAACTGCACATCAGATGCCTCCAGCCTACCACTAAGGCTGGAGCTGCTGCCAGATCCTCAGTTTGTTGTTTTTTTGAATTTGCTTACTACCTCCTGCAGCGGGGTCACTAGTGATTAGTACTGGTGCCTGAGCTTCTTATAAGGACTTTAGGTGATATACCGACACCCTTATGCAAAGGAGGGTTTGCAATAGAAAAGAGCTTAGGGTCAGTATCTGAGAAGTCAGGCTAATAAACCATCTTGGAATAAGACAGATTGTTATCTAAGTTCTAAATCAGCTCTTGATTGGTTTCTGGCATTCCATCTCCGTCTAGAAATAAACACGAGCGGATGTGCACCTTAGCTGTAATCAATGTAAATGACCATGACAGATGATCTTTGAATTGTACAGCATAACCAACTTAAGATTGAGTGTGTAAACGCTATCTATGTTATCTACGGCGTAACCAACTCAAAATGTATTTTTTGAGAAGCTATACGCTGATAAGTGACCTACAGCGTATATAACTCAGATCTTATTGAATGGTTAGACGCTTGCTATTTGATCTTATTCACTCTGTACAATTAATCCAAAGGCATACTGGATTAATGTACTTATAATAGAGTGTTTGATCCTCTGGTTCTCTTGATCTGGTTCTATGTGCACGGCAAGATTGCTCCTGATGATTCGCGGAAGCGACGAAACGCGTTGAGCTATATAGAACAGAACCATTAGAGACTAACTATTTCTCTTTATTCTTTTCAATATTAAATTACAGAGTAAGGATCATAACTAGTGTAATCAGATTTATGTATACTAGAGATGAGCGAACGTACTCGTCCGAGCTTGATATTCGTGCGAATATTAGGGTGTTCGGGATGCTCGTTACTCGTAACGAGTACCACGCGATGTTCCGGTTACTTTCAGTTTCCTCTCTGTGACGTTAGCGCGCTTTTCTGGCCAATTGAAAGACAGGGAAGGCATTACAACTTCCCCCTGTGACGTTCAAGCCCTATATCACCCCCCTGCTGTGAGTGGCTGGGGCGATCAGATGTCACCCGAGTATAAAAGTCGGCCCCTCCCGCGGCTCGCCTCAGATGTCTTGTGACTGAGTTAGCTGAGGGAAAGTGCTGCTGCTGGTGCTGCTGCAGGGAGAGTGTTAGGAGTGAGTGTAGGCTTCAAGAACCCCAACGGTCCTTCTCAGGGCCACATCTATCTGTGTGCAGTACTGTGGAGGGTGCTGTTAGCAGTGTTGCACAATTTTTTTTTTTCAAAATTGGCTGTCTGCAGAGCATTGCGCCCTGCAGTAATAGTCCAGGGACAGAAGTGGTGGTTAGGCAGGGAGAGTGTTAGGAGTGAGTGTAGGCTTCAAGAACCCCAACGGTCCTTCTTAGGGCCACATTTAACCGTGTGCAGAACTGTGCAGGCTGCTGTTAGCAGTGTTGCATTTTTTTTTTTTTCAAAATCGGCTGTGCAGAGCATTGCGCCCTGCAGTAATACTACAGGGACAGAATTGTGTAGGCAGGGCCAGAAGACATATATTATTGATTGAATATAGTCAGTGGGCCTTTTCTTTTTTAAAAAAAGGGAAAAATTCTATGTGCCCTGCCTCTGTCAGTCCTCAGCGTTCTGTGTACGTGTGTGGTGGCTGGAGATAGTAAAAAATTCATACGCAGCCAGCTACGTTTAACAGCAGGCTTGCGCCAATTTATTTCCTGCCTTCCTGGGAAAAATCACCGCTCTGCTGCACTTCATATAACTGCATTTCTGTGGAACAGATTTCTTATCTGATTGAATATAGTCAGTGGGCCTTTTCTTTTAAAAAAAAGGGAAAAATTCTATGTGCCCTGCCTCTGTCAGTCCTCAGCGTTCTGGGTACGTGTGTGGTGGGTGCAGAACGTTAACAAAAAACATACGCAGCCAGCTACGTTTAACAGCAGGCTTGCGCCAATTTCTTTCCTGCCTGGGAAATCAAATCACTGGTAATACACCATGCTGAGTGGTAGGGGTAGGCCTATAGGATGTGGACACGGGCGAGGACGCGGAGGCCCAAGTCAGGGTGTGGGCACAGGCCGAGCCAGTGCGGTGGCCAGGGGTAGAGGCAGGGCCAGACCGAATAATCCACCAACTGTTTCCCAAAGCACCCCCTCGCGCCATGCCACCCTGCAGAGGTCAAGGTGCTCTACGGTGTGGCAGTTTTTCACAGAGACTCCTGAACCGATGAACAGTGGTGTGCAACCTTTGTCGTGCCAAGATCAGCTGGGGAGGCACCACCAACAGCATGCGCAGGCATATGTTGGCCAAGCACCCCACAAGGTGGGACGATGCCCGTTCACCGCCTCCGGTTTGCACCACTGCCTCTCCCCCTGTGCCCCAACCTGCCACTGAGATCCAACCCCCCTCTGAGGACACAGGCACTACCGTCTCCTGGCCTGCACCCACACCCTCACCTCCGCTGTCCTCGGCCCCATCCAGCAATGTCTCTCAGCGTAGCGTCCAGACGTCGCTAGCGCCACAGTTTGAGCGCAGGCGCAAGTACGACGCCACGCGCACGCACGCTCAAGCGTTAAACGTGCACATTGCAAAATTGATCAGCCTAGAGATGCTGCCGTATAGGCTTGTGGAAACGGAGGCTCAGTTCCCAGTCGCCACTACTTTTCCCGATGTGCCGTCCCAGGCCTGCACGACCACGTCTTCCGCAACATTGTACGCGCCCTCACCAACGCGGTTACTGCCAAGGTCCACTTAACAACAGACACGTGGACAAGCACAGGCGGGCAGGGCCACTATATCTCCCTGACGGCACATTGGGTGAATTTAGTGCAGGCTGGGACAGAGTCAGAGCCTGGGACCGTTCACATCCTACCCACCCCCCGAATTGCGGGCCCCAGCTCGGTGGTGGTATCTGCGGGGGTGTATGCTTCCTCCACTAAACCACCCTCCTCCTCCTCCTCCTCCGCAACCTCTGTCTCGCAATCAAGATGTGTCAGCAGCAGCACGTCGCCAGCAGTCGGTGTCATGCGGCGTGGCAGCACAGCGGTGGGCAAGCGTCAACAGGCCGTGCTGAAACTACTCAGCTTAGGAGAGAAGAGGCACACGGCCCACGAACTGCTGCAGGGTCTGACAGAGCAGACCGACCGCTGGCTTGCGCCGCTGAGCCTCCAACCGGGCATGGTCATGTGTGACAACGGCCGTAAGCTGGTGGCGGCTCTGCAGCTCGGCAGCCTCACGCACGTGCCATGCCTGGCCCATGTCTTTAATTTGGTGGTTCAGCGCTTTCTGAAAAGCTACCCCCACTTGTCATACCTGCTCGGAAAGGTGCGCCGGCTCTGCGCACATTTCCGCAAATCACACACGCACGCTGCCACCCTGCGGACCCTGCAACATCGGTTTAATCTGCCAGTGCACCGACTGCTGTGCGACGTGCCCACACAGTGGAACTCTACGCTCCACATGTTGGCCAGACTCTATGAGCAGCGTAGAGCTATAGTGGAATACCAACTCCAACATGGGCGGCGCAGTGGGAGTCAGCCTCCTCAATTATTTACAGAAGAGTGGGCCTGGTTGGCAGCCATCTGCCAGGTCCTTGGAAAGTTTGAGGAGTCTACCCAGATGGTGAGCGGCGATGCTGCAATCATTAGCGTCACCATTCCTCTGCTATGCATCTTGAGAAGTTCCCTGCAAAGCATAAAGGCAGACGCTTTGCGCTCGGAAACAGAGCCGGGGGAAGACAGTATGTCGCTGGATAGTCAGAGCACCCTCCTGTCTATATCTCAGCGTGTTCAGGAGGAGGAGGAGGAGCATGAGGAGGATGAGGAGGAGGGGGAAGAGACAGCTTGGCCCACTGCTGACAGTACCCATGCTGCTTGCCTGTCATCCTTTCAGCGTGTATGGCCTGAGGAGGAGGAGGAGGAGGAGGAGGAGGAGGATCCTGAAAGTGATCTTCCTAGTGAAGACAGCCATGTGTTGCGTACAGATACCCTGGCACACATGGCTGACTTCATGTTAGGATGCCTTTCTCGTGACCCTCGCGTTACACGCATTCTGGCCACTACGGATTACTGGGTGTACACACTGCTCGATCCACGGTATAAGGAGAGCCTTTGCACTCTCATTCCCGAAGAGGAAAGGGGTTCGAGAATGATGCTATACCACAGGGCGCTGGTGGACAAACTGATGGTAAACTTCCCATCCGACAGCGCTAGTGGCAGAAGGCGCAGTTCCGAGGGCCAGGTAGCAGGGGAGGCGCGGAGATCAGGCAGCATGTACAGCACAGGCAGGGGAACATTCTCCAAGGCCTTTGCTAGCTTTATGGCTCCCCATCAAGACTGTGTCACCGGTCCCCAGTCAAGGCTGAGTTGGCGGGAGCACTGTAAAAGGATGGTGAGGGAGTACGTAGCCGATTGCAGCACCGTCCTCCGTGACGCCTCTGCCACCTACAACTACTGGGTGTCGAAGCTGGACATGTGGCCTGAACTCGCGCTGTATGCCCTGGAGGTGCTTGCTTGTCCTGCGGCTAGCGTCTTGTCAGAGAGGGTGTTTAGTGTGGCTGGGGGAATCATCACGGATAAGCGTACCCGCCTGTCAACCGACAGTGCCGACAGGCTTACACTCATCAAGATGAACAAAGCCTGGATTTCCCCAGACTTCTCTTCTCCACCAGCGGACAGCAGCGATACCTAAACAATACATAGGCTGCACCCTCGGATGGAAGCATCGTTCTCTCTCACCATCCAAAACGGGGACATTTCTGCTTCATCAATCTGTGTCTAATATTCCTCCTCCTCCTCCTGCTCCTCCTCCTGAAACCTCAGGTAATCACGCTGAATGGGCAATTTTTCTTAGGGCCACAAGGCTCACTCATATAATTTTTCTAAACAATTTTTATACGTTTCAATGCTCTTAAAAGCGTTGAAACTTTAACTTGAACCAATTTTTCGTTCAACTGGGCTGCCTCCAGGCCTAGTTACCACTTAAGCCACATTAACCAAAGCGATTAATGGGTTTCACCTGCCCTCTTGGTTGGCCATGGCCAATTTTTTGGATGTACATTAGTACTGTTGATACAGCAATTTTTGTGGGCCCTCGCCTACAGTGTAATCAAATTAATTTTTAGCCCACCTGCATTACAGCTGACGTTACATCCGCTGTGTTGGGCAATGCAATGGGATATTTTTATGTACCGCCGGTGGCTTCCTGGCACCCACCCATGCTGTGGGTCCACAGGGAATTATAAATGCATCTGTTTCCACTTCTAAAGAACCCCAGTCAGACTGGGGCATGCAGTGTGGGCCGAAGCCCACCTGTATTACGCACGACATTACTACCTCAGCTGTGTTGGGCAATGCAATGGGATATTTTTATGTACCGCCGGTGGCTTCCTGGCACCCACCCATGCTGTGGGTCCACAGGGACTTCACAATAGGGAGTTGTACCTGCCTGTGTCTATGAATTAAAAACCGCGGTCTGACTGGGGCATGCAGACACCTTGACAGAATGAATAGTGTGTGGCACATAGGTTCCCCATTGCTATGCCCACGTGTGCAGCTCCTGATGGCGGTGGCACAGGATTATATTTCTCATTGCTTCTGTACAGCATTGTGGGCTACCGCCCCGCCCCTTTTAAAGAGGGTCGCTGCCTAGCCGTGCCAACCCTCTGCAGTGTGTGCCTGCTTTTCCTGTGGCAGACGCACTTATAAATAGACATGAGTGTGGCGTGGCATGAGGGCAGCTGAAGGCTGTGCAGGGACAATTTGGTGTGCGCTGTGGACACAGGGTCGTGCAGGGGGGGTTGGGCAGCATGTAACCCAGAGAAGTGGCAGCGGAGTGTCATGCAGGCAGTGATTGTGCTTTGTTGGAGGTAGTGTGGTGCTTAGCTAAGGTATGCATTGCTAATGAGGGCTTTTCAGAAGTAAAAGTTGCTGGAAGGGGGGGGGGCCCACTCTTGCCGGTATTGTGGCTTAATAGTGGGACCTGTGAACTTGAGATGCAGCCCAACATGTAGCCCCTCGCCTGCCCTATCCGTTGCTGTGTCGTTCCCATCACTTTCTTGAATTGCCCAGATTTTCACACATGAAAACCTTAGCGAGCATCGGCGATATACAAAAATGCTCGAGTCGCCCATTGACTTCAATGGGGTTCGTTATTCGAAACGAACCCTCGAGCATCGCGATAATTTCGTCCTGAGTAACGAGCACCCGAGCATTTTGGTGCTCGCTCATCTCTAATGTATACCTACAAACCAGCCTAAAAAAGGCAGGAATAATATACGTTGCGTTAACGTTATTGGAGCTGGTGGGAAGCCACCACACGTACTTAAGAGAACCTGCTAAGTAAAAACAGTCACAGCAGATCTTCTATATATAAAATTAACTGACATGCTTCGTCAGGTATACAGTAGCTAACACAAGGCATCATCTGCACACCTATTATTACAAAAGTTCTTTTATGAAAGCCCTTTGTTTCGTATAGGATTTTAGATTATAGTATTTAATAAAAGTTAAGTTTTAACTTGGGATTCCAGACTGTGACGTTATTTAAGTACTTACTGATCCCCTGCAGCGGTGATTTTTATGGTTCATAGCTCTGGAGAAAGAAATATCGGGGTCTGACAGGAAAAGTATAGTGTCATCTGCGTATAGGCCTACCTTACTTTCAAGTGTTCCCCATTTGATGCCCCGGACATTAGTGGAGGATCTCAAACGGATCGCTAAGGCTTCTATGGCTATAGCAAACAGGGCTGGGGATAAGGGGCATCCTTAGCGAGTACCTTTTGAAAGCGGGAATTCGGCTGAGGGAACGCCATTTACTACTGCGTTGGCTTTCGGGGACTTGTATATTGTGTTGATCCACTGTTTAAATTTGGGACCAAATCCAAAACGAGTTAAGCAGGCCTCCAGGAAACTCCATTCCAGGGAATCGAAAGCCTTTCTCATATCTAGCGATACGAGGGCCCAGGGCATATTATGCTGTCTGCCTAGTTGAATGGCTGTCTGAACTCTGCGAATATTGATCGTAGTGGACTTTCCTGGCATAAAGCCGGTCTGATCAGAGTGTATTATGGATAGGATTACTTGGTTTAATCTGGTAGCTAGAATTTTTGTTAGGATTTTATAGTCTACGTTCACTAGGGAGATGGGGCGATAAGAGTTACAATCTGTTGGGTCTTTATCGGGTTTTAGGATGACTATGATGGTCGCTTCATACAGGGAGGGAGGTAGGGATTTTTCCAATGAGGCGTGATGTAGGGTTTCGTGTAGGAGTGGGGTTATTAGTTCGTTGTATTTCCGGTATATTTCTATTGGGAGGCCGTCGGGTCCGGGGGATTTATTAAGTGCCATATCTTTAACTGTTTGTTGGATTTCTTCCAGAGTGATTGGGGCATCTAGAAATTCCACTTGTTCCGTGGTGAGTGTTGGGAATGTCAGGTCTTGTAAGTAATTAAGGACTTTGGAGGAGGTTTTGTTTGTGGAGGAAGTGTAAAGGTTTGCATAGTACTCCTTAAAGCAGGTTGTTATAGATTGCGCATCGGTGAGTTCTATGCCCTGTGAGTTTTTTATTTTCAGGATCGTGTTGGCTTGGTTTTCTCTTTTGATAAGATTTGCCAATAAGTGGCTAGATTGATTGCCTAGTTCGAAGTAGTGTTGTTTCTTAAAGAATAGTTTGCGTTTAGTTTTGACGTATACTTGTTGTTTGTATAGGCGGGTGAGGCCGAGCCAGTTTGCTCTATTAGCATCAGTGGGGTTAGAGATGTATGTTTTTTCGGCCTCCAACGTTTGGGATTCGAGTTCTCTATCTATTTCGGAAGTTGATTTTTTGATGTAGGATATGGCGGATTTGAGACATCCTCTAAGGTATGCCTTAAAGGTATTCCACTTCAGGGCATAGTGAGTGTTGCCATCGTGGGCTTCCAGGAACATTGATATATGGATTGATCATTTGCCTTCAGGAGTTTAAGCCAGAATGGGTGTATTTTCCAGGCAGGGATGATCTTTGTGTTTGGAAATTTTAGAGTTATTAATATCGGGCTGTGGTCCGAGATGCCCCGTGGACAGTGTACTATATCAGATATGTAAAGTGCCAATGTTGGGAAGCATAGAATGTAGTCTATTCTCGACAGTGTGTTCTGGCCTGTGGAGTGGCAAGTGAATTCGAGTGTGTCTGGATGTCTCAGGCGCCAGAGGTCTATCCAGCCTACACTCTCGAAGAGTTGTTGCATGGGGGAGCCATCTGTGGTGTTAGCTCTAAGAGGTGGGTGGAATCTGTCCTTGGTTGGGTTCATAACTCGATTAAAATCTCCCATACATATTACATCTGCTGTAGGGAATTGGTGGGCGTATACTATGGCAGCTTGTATAACTTGAAGGTTATTGTGGGGTGGGTTGTATATGCATAGGATTACATAAGTTTTAGGGTCAATTTGCGCATGTACAAATACGAATCTGCCCTCAGGGTCTTTTTTTGGCGTTTATGGGGTTCCATCTTACCGATTTGTGGATGAGGAGCGAGACTCCTCTAGAGAGGGAGGTGTGAAAGGAGTGGCATAGCCACTGCACCCACGGTTTCTTAAGGGAGTCCGCCTTGTCTGCAGTGAGGTGGGTCTCCTGCAGACCTACAATGTGGGGGTTAAACTGAGCTAAGAGAAAACTGCGCTACGTTTATTGGTTGTTCCCAGGCCTCGGACGTTCCAGCTAAGACATGACAGCGTCATTGTGAGGTGTGATGATATGTGGCTCAATCGGGTGTTTAGGGTGTAGGAATTCACTGACCATTCTAGGAGGGAAGAAGTTATGCCAGCACAGACTTATTAGCAACTTAACAGTAACTACATTATAACAGCTTAAACAGCTAACAGTTGACATTCCGCTTAACGCTAGTGTATTGCGGGTGTCTGGAAAAAACGGTAAGCTACAAAGTACTTGAGAGTAGCGGTTGTTATAAGTTGGGGATATTCCATTGGCCTATAGGAGATTAATTAACGAAGTTAATCTATAGGTTACCACCACTACAGCGGCTGCATAACATGTGCCGTGAGTGGGGGAGGATAGTGATGAGAGGGATATATCTCCTCAGCTTGGCTTCTCTTGGTATCTACTGTAGGCCATTGGACTACTGCCTCAAACGCACTTTGTAAAATTTACATTGTTTATGCAGGGTGCATACGAAGCCACTCCATGGCTTCAGCAGGAGAGTGCAGGAAGATCGTTTTGTCGCCCGCGACAATCCGCAGACGGGCTGGATACGCCATAGAGTATGGGATACCTCTATCTTTAAATTTCTTTTTGGCGTCCATAAAGGTAGCTCTCTGTTTTTGTAAGTCCGCCGAATAATCAGGGAATATAGAAATCATCCAGTTATTGTATTTGAGCGGGCCTTTCTGTCTGGCTTGTCGTAGCGCAGCATCGCGATTCTTACAGTTCAGGATTCTTGCCAAAAATGGGCGCGGGGGGGCGCCGGGTGGCGGAGGTTTGGTTGGGACCCGGTGGGCTCTTTCGACCATGAAGGAGGTAGAAAAGGTATCTTCGCCTAGCGTGGTTTTAAGCCAATTTTCTGCAAAGGATTCTGGTTGAGAGCCCTCAGCTCTTTCTGGGAGTCCGATTATACGCAAGTTGTTATGGCGTAAGCGATTTTCCAGGTCATCTGTTTTTGTTTGGCAGAATTCTACTTGTCTCACTGCTTTCTGAACGGCTCCCGGGAGAGGGCGTAGAGTGTCTTCTATATTGGAGATTCGGTCTTCCATTTCGTGTATTCTACCCCATATGTTATGCATGTCTTGTCTTAATAGAGTAACGTCCGATATAACTTCTTCTATTTTCCCAGTGAGGGAGGACTTGCAAGTGTTTATTGCTTCTAATAATTGGCGCATTGTTGGTTCTGGGCTTTGCCCCGATTCCGTTTCGTTGTCTTTTGTTTGGGCATTTCGTGCCGAGCGCGGTGTATGTTCGGTGGATTCCGTCCGGGAGAACTCCTTTAGTTTTTCCGCTGCAGTTCCGCCTTTATTTCGGGTGCTCATGGTAGGTGATTGTATGGTAGGGGTTGTTAGCGAGATATGTACTACTTTCTCTATGTTGACACGCTAGGCTATAGGTCTGACCGTATTGCTTGAGAACAGAGGCTAGCAGTCCGTTCGAGTTGTTATTGATTTCTCAAGGTATAAAATGTGTTATGCGTGATGAATCTTCTTTTGTATAGATTTTGGTGGTTGGTCTGAGATATAAGGTGAGTCAGGGAATCTCGCCGGGTTCCAGCTGTATTGTGAAGGAGTGTGTTGTCGCGGTCTGGCTGGTGCGTCGGCCCGGCAGAGGGTTTAAATTGTTAAGGTCGCAAAGGGCTTGGTGCCACCAGGCCACAGTAGTTATCAGGAGTTTGAAATGTCTAAGATCCGTGTCACGGGTGTGGGGAGGTACTGTTTAGGGCTCAGGTCCGTCCGGGTGGCCTGGTCATATTGCCGCTAAGTTGTGTTGGGTCTCCTAGTAGCGGGCAGGGCTTAAAACATAGTCACTGGGGGGAGAGTTGTGTTGTGGCCCCTTTATGTTTGTTAGGCCTGGATCTGGGCCAGTTCGGAGAGGCCAGAATGGGTGGTTCGGCCTCGTTCCCAGGTGTTGTCCCCCGACCACCGTCCCCACTTACAGTTCTTGGTGCCGGCTCCACTGGGCCGGTTCACGGTCGGCGGGTCGTCTTACATTCAGCTTCCAGCCGGGTATTAGGAGGTGTCCCCTCGCGGTGGTAAGGAGGGCTGAGGCGGTGGAATCGTTGGTCGGTCAGCTAGGTCTCGGCCGCCGACTGCACTTGTAGGGGTACTCTCTGTCGAGGGGGAAGAGGCAGCCCATCACCCTCCTCGTGGCTGCGGCCGGGTCGTCTAGAGGTGTCGTCTCGCACCAGCAGCAGGGGATCTCGGCCTCTCGGGTTGATTAGGAGGGATGCAGCTCACGGTGTCACTGGGTCCAGATGTAGGATCGGGGCGACCTCGGGTATAGGGCCGGTTCCGGACGTACCGCGCTCCTCTTTCAATGTCCGACCAGGGTCGGTATGTTGCCGTCCCGCCAGCAGCGGGGGGGAGGATAGCGAGCAGTCGAGCAAGTAATTCAATCTGGCTGACCGCGGACTTCCAGGGGTATGGTTTCGGCCACTTCGTGCCGGGGGGCAAGGAAGCAGTGTCCAGCCAGGTATAGGGGTCTATAGTCCCACGGCCCCAGAAGGCTCAGGGCAGCTGGTCTGTCAAGGGGTTAATTGAGCACCGGCTACTGGCGGCGGGCAGTCCACGCCGGGGATGGAGGAGCAGCCGCTGCACCACGCGCGGTCTTCTATAGGATGTCCAGCTTCGCAGCGGGCCGCGGGAAGGTCCGGCGCCGCGGGTCCGGGAAGAAGACTAGGCGGGACGCGATCCACAAGTCGAGATGCAGGCGAGATCACCCCCAGCCGCAAGGCCGTCCCAGCAGCAAGGACCTTCACTCCAGACGTCCAGTCGGACCGGCAAGTGATTACTCCGCAGCGGCGGGGGAGCGGGAGCTCCAATCGGTCGGTTGGGTGGTCCGGGCAGGCAAATCAGCATCTCCGGCGATGTCCGATGCTGAGTGTTCTATTCCGGCGGGTTGGAGGGATGGTCGGCTCTGTCACGTGGTCTCGTTTGCAGGCAAGGCAGTATCTCGCAGCCGTCACCCTGGGGGTCCGTAGTGGCGTGAAGGAGACAGGGTGTTGGCGCGGTCTCACCTCCGACTCGGTTCGCTGGCTCTTATGGTGAGTTCAGGAGATTTCTTCTGCCCCAGCTTTGTCCCAGTACTTCACGGCAGGATTTAGTCTGTTTTTTGCGTGGTTAGGTTATGATAAGGCTAGGATTTTGTCAGGATTTATGCTTCCCCTGGGGAGCTCTTCTCACTTGCGACTCACCATGTTGGTCGCTAGCCACGCCCCCCTTGTCTCTGGATCTTAGTGCCTTCAGGTTGGTCATGTCAGGGATTTCCAGATAGGTTTTCCACTAGGAATATTACAGGACAGTGGTGTCTGAGTTTAGGATCAGCTTCAGGGACAGATTAGTGAAAGGCTTATGAAAAGCTTGACTTAGGGCCAGTTATTGCTCGGTCGCTATTAGCGGCTCGCAATCACCATTGTCGGTATTTTTCATCAGTATTTTGTAAGCCAAAACAAGGAGCCGGACCTACATAGAGAAGGTCTAATGGAAAGGTTTGCATTCCTTCTGTATTTTGGACCCGCTCCTGGTTTTAGCTTACAAAATACTGACGTGTGAATAAGCCCTTAGGGTGCCATTCCACCAGCACAAGCAGCGGCCACAAGTGCTCATGTTTTTGCAAACCCCATGTTTTTGAATTATAAGATGTACTTTTAGGCATGAAAAAAAAACTTGTCAAAAGTCCCTGTCTCTTCTATTCCAAAGTCAGGAGGGCATGGCAGCACCAGACTCCCCTGACTGCTCTCTTAATGATTTGGTAGGGGGTTCACAAAGCGCTCTGCCTGTCCACTTAGCTGCCTGCCAGTAAGCTTGCCTGATTATATGGGGGACTGTTAGGAGCTTGCAATGCACGTGTCCAGCTTCCGACAGCCTCCTCTGCACTCCTGACCAACTTCCATGTAATCAGACAGTGTGTGCGGGATTCTCTTGTCTGCCAGCCTCCACTGCTCCTCTGGCCAATTGATCACACAGCCTACAAGCTCCATCTGTCTTCTGCTGCTGTGTGTAATGTGAGTGAGAGCAGACTATGCAGCGAGCTGAAGTGGACAGAAGTGGCTTGAGAGGGTTTTTTAACTCGGGCCTAGTCACGGTGGTGGCTACTCTGCATAGAGCAATGGCCGTGCAGTCTACGGATTACACAAGGCTGACTGATATCAGCAATTGTTAATAGTTCACTGTGACGCCAGTGCCCCAGAGAATGATGGTAGCAGTGAAATAAAGAGTCCAGACCAATGAGCTTTTTACTGACTTTTTCCAATAGTAGGTAGTATTCACGTAGCATGTCCAGTAAGGAACAGAAATCTTCAACAGCACTTTACATGGACAAGCAACAACAGTTTTTGCATTTCTTAACTCTCTCTCTCACTTTGGGTGGATGAGACGGCCAGGCTAAGTTATCTGGTCGTTGCATGGAGTGACTATTTGTGTAGGATTAGAGGAACTAGCGTAGGCTTGCCTGAGGGCACACTGACTTCCGACTACGCAGGATTGGGAATCGCTCACAGTTACAAGTCCCATTTTCCTTCCAGTTACATGGGGTCTGCCCTGACTCGCATACCTTCTAGTAGGGTGGAAAAAGACACTCCTGTGACCGGCTTCACAACTCTCTTCCCCCAGGCATGGCTCATTACGATCCAGCCCTGGTTAAGCTGGAAGTAACATGAGGTCAGACTTGCCTTGAGCTCAGGCTTAACTAGATTACTCCAGGTTTGACTCTCCCCGCACCTCCTCTACTCCGGGTTTGACTCTCCCCGCACCTCCTCTACTCCGGGTTTGACTCTCCCCGCACCTCCTCTACTCCGGGTTTGACTCTCCCTGCACCTCCTCTACTCCGGGTTTGACTCTCCCTGCACCTCCTCTACTCCGGGTTTGACTCTCCCCGCACCTCCTCTACTCCGGGTTTGACTCTCCCCGCACCTCCTCTACTCCGGGTTTGACTCTCCCTGCACCTCCTCTACTCCGGGTTTGACTCTCCCTGCACCTCCTCTACTCCGGGTTTGACTCTCCCCGCACCTCCTCTTCAACCCTCTCTTTTTCTCTCTTCTCCTTTTTCTTTCCTCTTTCCTTTCCCTTTCTCACTTCATTTTTTTCCTCTCCCCTTACACCCAAGAGCTGACTCTTTATACCAATCCCCCTAACCAATCCTGGGCTAGAGGAAGTTCCCAGTACCCAATATCAGGGCTAGCTAGAGATGATTAACAGGACATAGAGTAGGTCAGGGTGAATTGGGACAGGTCACACTTACGTTAGATAGAGAAAACACCGGCCATAGATAATACACATAAGTTAATACTGACATTTGTCACCAACACAGACATACAGATAGACACACCACACGAGGTAGCTATTAATGTGCTGTGGGGGCCCCAGATTTGGGCCACTGCTCCTGCAGTTAATTGACCGGACATTGGGACAGGCAGCCAGCATTGACACGTGCTCTGTGTGTAGCCACCAAGGTGAAGAGGACTCCTTACTGTAGCGGCCCAGAGTTAGGGTCCGTCCAGCACTTAAGAGTTTGTGTGTTTTATGTGTCTCATGTCACGGAATGTTGAATGGTACAGTATTATCTATCTTAACCAAAAACAGAGCATGAATGAGTTAATGTCCGATGTCTGGAAAATGTATCGTTTAGTTATGTGTATCTTAACCTTCTGTGTGCCTTGCAATAGTTCAGGTGTTAGGGGGAGGAGCTAGACACTGGTTGGTGCGTGAGGAGAGAGTGGCACGCAGTGAAGAAGAGGATGGAGGGGAGAAAGGCTGCTCCTGCCGAGACTGAGGTTGGATAAAAGGTCTACCCTCGTGGGAAGTTCATCCCCTTCGGAGATAGAAATTCCAGTCATGTAGAGAAAGAGCTGGAGTGAGAAAGTGATACCACCCGCTCCCCCGCTGAACTGCAGCGTGAAGAGAACGGTGAGGAAACTGTCTGAGGTTCATCATAAGGAACATGTATGAAAGAGTCGTGATGTTTAAGTGAGTCTGCCTCAAGAGGAGCGTCCATCAGATAACTTTGGCTGAGGATGTGTGCGCCTGGAGAAAACAACTGCACTTTCATCTGAGTGACTTAAAGGAATTGTACATGCTCAAAGGTTTATCCTGAAGCACTGGATGCTGTATTTCCATGTTAACTGAGTAAAAGAAAACCGTGTGTCTCCGGTTTCTGAACAGTCTTTTATTGTGGACTACACTTTATTCTGGGTGAATGAATTTGTCACTTATTCAGGGGCACTGGTGTCACGATGACAAATAAGGACATCGTTGGGATAACCAGGTAAAATCCCCTTAGTCTCCCCCAGGCATGTGGCCTGGCTACCCTCTACCATCTCCCTCTTTCCAAGATGGTAGAGCCACTGTGAACTGTCTGCTAAAGTATACCCCACCGTCCCCTCAGCTGAAGGTCTGGTCCTCGATCGCTGCATTACAAGCAGCTACAAAGATCCTTACAGGCCCGTATTAACATTCAGTCTATGCAGTGAAAGAGAATGGCTTCTAACATGAATCTACGACAATGCAGAGAATAGACGGGATCTGCTGCAAGTCCATTCGGGGGCAGCGATTTAGATTTATGGCAACACAATGACCGGTAGAACCAGCGGGATGTTCTGCGCACCGCCTGTCCTGTTTTGTGTCCCGCAGGTTCTTATTTGGAAAACTTTGAAACTTCTTTTATCACCATGAAAACGGAAATATTTTTTTGAAGGGAAAATGAAGCATTTCAGAGCGCAGCTTGAGATCGTCAATGGATGCATGTAGTCCAACGCGGAGAGCTAATCTTGACGGTTCATGTCAGTTTCACACGAGCGTATTACAGATTCATCAATGTGCCGTTACCATGGGTGAGGGTCCTGACCAGCGCACATTTACTCATATGGATTTTGGTGCAGATTTCGGCTGCGGTTTGCGGTGCGTGTGACTGCCCAATTCTCTCAGGTATAAAAGGTCCGTGACCTTCCTTCACACATCGGGGAAATGTATTAACCCCATCATTTCATGTGCTGATCTTACTCAGCTGTCCGGTGGTGCACGCCTCTGCATATACCAGGCGCGTCTCAGCTGGTCGGGGAACTTCCACAGAAAAGTACGCCTGGGCCGACTCGCTATATGTTCCTAGTAAAATTTACAACCGTCTCTCGAGTAAATCATATAAAAACACCTCATAAGTGTTATGTGAGAATATCGGCCATGTTGATACATGATGCTACAGCGAGCTTTCCAGCCTCACGGGGTCCTTCATCAGGCACAATGTAACAGATCTACAGGGGTATGTAATAAACACACCTGATCACATGGGGGGGGCAGCAACATGGGGAACTTCATCTGCACCAAACCCCTTGTCGTCATAAGACTTGCTTTCCTCATTTGATATAAGGACATGGCTTGTAGGAGAGGGGCGTGCGTTTGTAAAAAGTGGGTGTGGCTGGAAATGCGACACGGTGGGCTGGAGTTTGTGGACATTTTATAAGCTCAGCCGACACATTTGATGCATCTTTAGATGTTTCGTCTAACAGTCAGTGTGATATTTGGTGCACTTTTAGACTCCCTCCTTCAATTATTAGACAGAATTAGCCGATCTGCCCCAATGTGTGGAGCGTTCAGAGCGCCTCATGCTGGATTCTCACGGACGCCACCTACCGCCGCCCATTTTCCACTTTCGGAATAGAAGCAAACCTTTCTGTGATGGATTTTTAGCTTCCCGTTATCTTTCCCGTTCTGTCAGGTTTCCTTTTTGCCCAAACTCGTGCTGCTCATAACGCCATTTTTTCCAGTAAGGCAAACAAACAAAAAGAAAAGCTTAGAAGATCGGAAAATGGGCGACTTTACAAGACACGCGTGTGAACGGCGCTTTACGGGCCGACAGCGAACATCTGACTGTGGCCAAAAAAAAAAGTGTCCAAAATGCAGTATTTTTCCTGAAACTGATGTGTGTGGAGCCGCCTAAGGCAGCATTCACACACGTCACTGTGATGTCGGTCCAAGACCTGATGATGTACTCTGCAAAAAAAGACGCATCCCAACGCAGTGCATGCGATTCACAGAGATGGCACTCAAAGTGATAATTACACGGTCTTCCAATAGAAAAAAACACTTAGTAGTCACATGGAAATCGCATTTACATTCCAGCGCAGTCGTTTTTATTACGCACTGGGTTTGTTCACAAGAGTATTTTGCACAAAACATTTCATTTGCACAAAAAAGATACACCGCGTGTTCCATTTTTGTGTGTATTGTGCACAAAATATTTAACCCCTTAGTGACGCAGCCTTTTTTTTTCCATTTTCGTTTTTTCCTCCTCCCTTTCAAAAAATCGTAACGCCTTTATTTCTGCATCGCCGTCGCTGTATGAGGGTTGTTTTTTGCGGGACGAGTTGTATTTTTCAGCGGTGCTATTTAACGTACCGTATAATGTACTAAAAAACGTAAAAAAATTATAAGTGGAGTAAAATTTAAAAAAAATATTCCGCCATCTTTTGGCGCATCTTGTTTCTACGGCGCACAAACTGCAACAAAAACGACCTGATATCTTTATTCTGTGGGTCAGTCCGATTACTACGATACCAAACCTGTATAGTGTTTTTTTTTTTGCTGTAGTATTTGTATTTTTTCAAAAAGACATTTAATTTTTTTTAATTATTTTCTGCCGCCGTCTTCTGCGCACAATAACTTTTTCATTTTACCGTCGACATAGTTGTGCGAGGGCTCATTTTTTGTGGGATGTCCTGTAGTTTACGTTGGTACCATTTCAGAATACATACGGACTTTTTGATCGCTTTTTATTGCATTTTTTTTGGGAGACAGAGTGACTGAAAAAGTGCATTTCTGGCATTTTTTTGTTTTTTTTTAAAACAATAAAACTTTATTGATCTTTTTACTTTTTTAGCCCCCCTGGAGGACCACAACTAGCGATGCTTTGATCACTCCTGCAGTATGACATAATGCCTTTCAGAAGGACCCCTACTGCCATAATACCTGTATGGCTCCCAGTGATCTCACGCAGGAGGGGGGGGTCAGGGGATTTAAATGCCACTGTCAGAATTGACAGAAGCATTTAAAATGTTAATGCTGTCAAAAGGCATGTTGGCGGTCATTAAGGGGTTAAACTTAATTGCCGGCTGAAATCAATGGGAGCCGCTTGTATGTTTTTCTGTTCACTCAAACACGCAGGGTATATGCGCACAAAAATACAGTAACACATGCGTGCAAATATGCAATGCCCATCACGCAATTACTCAGCACACGTGTGTAAATACGCTTACGCCCGTGTGAAGACTGCCTCATGGGCTTTTTCAGCTCTGAAGATTGAGGACCTCACCATTAGCTAATTGGCGGCGGTCCGTCGCCCAAGACTCCTGCTGATCTGCTGTTCACCCGACTGCTGGGCATGGGGTCGGTAGCAGTCCGCTCCATAGACTCTTCAGCGGCCCGACATGTTCTTGGAGGTCCCACTCACGTCAATGTCAGCCGTGTCGGCAATATCATGCTGGTCCACTAAAGAGTGTGGAGCGCGTCCAGCTCCGTACAAAGGTATGGCGGTCCAGAGAACAGCTGATCAGCGGGGGTCCCTACTAACCAGCTACTACTTACCTGTCCTGAGGACTGGAGAGCAGGCCTACCCCTCTCACTTATGCACTGGTAAGTAATATACAATATCAGGAGTGTATCCCGTGTTCTTGCTTGGATTGCGCCCGCCTCTACCAGATTCGGTTACAGAGACATCACAGTATAATCTCCAATACCCTTATAACAAACCTGGTCTGAAGAATAAGCCACCATACGACTGACAATTTCCGCTTCACTTAATTTGGGGTTTTCAGCCTGGAGTCGCTTGGCCACCTTGGTCCTGGCTGCCAGCAGAGCCATTAATGTCGCTTCGCTTGCAGTACCCTAAGAAAGACAAAAACAAATCATCATTTTGTCCCCAGTGTCCCTCCCACCCGCCTGGTGGAGACAAGAGACACGCAAGAAAGAAAACAACTACAAAATAAATATTGCTTAAAAGGGATTATTGAAGTTTCATAAAGTGGCTTCTAATGAACCCCCAGGCTGTACAACAACAATCAGCCGATACTCCACTCTTCCCGCTTGTCCTCCATCAGAAGCTCCAGTCTTCCTGCTGACCTCACTTTACAGGCTGCAGTCAGCTCCAGCCGGTCTACACGCAAGCTGCTGCAGCCAGCGACAGCGCTCAGTGTCATTGGCTGCAGCAGACAAGTTTATGGGACATCACAGGCTAAACGCATCCTGTAAACAGAGCGGGGATCGGAGACAGCAGCGGGGATCGGAGACAGCAGCGGGGATCAGAGCAGGGAGAAGGGAGTGTCGGCTGATGGTTATTTTACAGCTCGGGGCTCATTAGAAGCCGCTTTATAGAACTCTGACAATTCCTTTAAAATGACTACCACACCTGAGGAGACCACGATGAAGCCACCCACTCCATTCAAGGAAATTTGCTTGTTCTTCAGATTCCCCCAAACACTTCATCTCTGTATTATACAAGACTGTCCCGTGAGACGGGGGAGCGTGGGAGAGAGCGCTCGAGAGGTGCCCGTCACAGGGATTATGGCATAAAGCCCATATTAACACACAAGATGACTGTCCCTTGTAAACTGCAAGAACTCCATTACAAAATCCTTTCTAGATGGCACAGAACTCCTGGGAGATTGTACAAAGTTTTCGACCAGATTTCCCCTTTGTGCTGGAGATGTTCCGGAGCCATTGGCACAACTCATACCTGGTGGGAATGCCCTCCCGTAGCCACGTTGTGGCAGGACATCCTGGCCCTACACAACTAAACATGTGGGTCATCCATTGGGCTTACTCCTGAAGAGGCCATACTAGCTCTATTCCCTGGCTCTGTTTCTCTTACTAGAAAAGGTCTTCTATGCTTCTTCGTTCTCGTCACTAGACAAATCATCCCCAGGAAATAAACGGCATCCCCCCCCGCCTTCTAGGGTGATGTGAGCGGATGCAATGAGTACCCTCATGAGGTTAGAAGAGGTGAGAGCTGGCAGGTACAATACACACCCATATCCGGGCATCCACGAGGTTCGACAACTGGATCCTAACAGGAAAGGCCGAGGCTTGTATAGTCACATACGGTCTGTTTCCATGCCAAATCAGAACTATAGGTGGGCTGGACCAATGCCCTGCTTTTCTCCCCCCACCCATCCCAATTCCCCCATTATATATAATTATCTTCTTAGAGCATGTATAAGCATTTACCAATAGAGGATGGGTGATGTAACGACTCCACGATGTTCGTTGCGCTTTCATTACTGATATTTGTTAATCTGCCGTCTTACTAAGAACTTTTTGAACTTAAATTACAACCAAAATGGCTCAAGAAGAAAACCGGCTCAGCGACCATCAGACCGCCACTGGTTCAGCTTCTCCAAGCTTCGGTGAACGGCTTCAATGACCCCCAGGGACACCGTGCCCGTAGAAGTGTACCATTACATGCGGATGAATAGCTTTCATATAATGCATGCTTAAGATCGCAGGTAGGGGGCGACAAAGGCTCAGATACAGCGCAGCGAATGAAAGCAAAGCACACAGGAAGGAGTTAACAAAGGCAATGTAACTGCAAATGTAACACACAACCCATACACCGTGCAGATATAACACATAACCCATACACAGTGCAGATATAACACATAACCCATACACAGTGCAAATATAACACACAACCCATACACAGTGCAGATATAACACACAACCCCATACACAGTGCAAACATAACACACAACCCATACACAGTGCAGATATAACACATAACCCATACACAGTGCAGATATAACACACAACCCCATACACAGTGCAAACATAACACACAACCCATACACAGTGCAGATATAACACACAACCCATACACAGTGCAGATATAACACACAACCCCATACACAGTGCAAACATAACACACAACCCATACACAGTGCAGATATAACACATAACCCATACACAGTGCAAATATAACACATAACCCATACACAGTGCAGATATAACACATAACCCATACACAGTGCAAATATAACACACAACCCATACATACACAGTGCAGATATAACACACAACCCATACACAGTGCAAATATAACACACAACCCATACACAGTGCAAATATAACACACAACCCATACACCGTGCAAATGTAACACACAACCCATACATAGTGCAGATATAACACACAACCCATACACAGTGCAGATATAACACACAACCCATACACAGTGCAAATATAACACACAACCCATACACAGTGCAAATATAACACACAACCCATACACCGTGCAAATGTAACACACAACCAATACATAGTGCAGATATAACACACAACCCATACACAGTGCAGATATAACACACAACCCATACACAGTGCAAATATAACACATAACCCATACACAGTGCAGATATAACACACAACCCATACACGGTGCAAACATAACACACAACCCATACATAGTGCAGATATAACACACAACCCATTCACAGTGCAAATATAACACACAACCCATACACAGTGCAGTTATAACACACAACCCATACACAGTGCAAATGTAACACACAACCCATACACAGTGCAAATATAACACACAACCCATACACAGTGCAAATGTAACACACAACCCATACACAGTGCAGATATAACACACAACCCATACACAGTGCAGATATAACACACAACCCATACACAGTGCAAATGTAACACACAACCCATACACAGTGCAAATATAACACACAACCCATACAGAGTGCAGATATAACACCTAACCCATACACAGTGCAAATATAACACACAACCCCATACACAGTGCAAATATAACACACAACCCCATACACAGTGCAGATATAACACACAACCCATACACAGTGCAAACATAACACACAACCCATACATAGTGCAGATATAACACACAATCCATACACAGTGCAAACATAACACACAACCCATACATAGTGCAGATATAACACACAACCCATACACAGTGCAAATATAACACACAACCCCATACACAGTGCAAATATAACACACAACCCCATACACAGTGCAGATATAACACATAACCCATACACAGTGCAAACATAACACACAACCCATACATAGTGCAGATATAATACACAACCCATACACAGTGCAAATATAACACACAACCCATACACAGTGCAAATATAACACACAACCCATACACAGTGCAGATATAACACACAACCCATACACAGTGCAAATATAACACACAACCCATACACAGTGCAGATATAACACACAACCCATACACAGTGCAGATATAACACACAACCCATACACAGTGCAAATGTAACACACAACCAGTACACAGTGCAAATGTAACACACAACCCATACACAGTGCAGATATAACATACAACCCATACACAGTGCAGATATAACACACAACCCATACACAGTGCAGATATAACACACAACCCATACATAGTGCAGATATAACACACAACCCATACACAGTGCAGATATAACACATAACCCACACACAGTGCAAATATAACACACAACCCATACACAGTGCAAATATAACACACAACCCATACACAGTGCAGATATAACACACAACCCATACACAGTGCAAATGTAACACACAACCAGTACACAGTGCAAATGTAACACACAACCCATACACAGTGCAGATATAACATACAACCCATACACAGTGCAGATATAACACACAACCCATACACAGTGCAGATATAACACACAACCCATACATAGTGCAGATATAACACACAACCCATACACAGTGCAGATATAACACATAACCCACACACAGTGCAAATATAACACACAACCCATACACAGTGCAAATATAACGCACAACCCATACACAGTGCAGATATAACGCACAACCCATAAACAGTGCAGATATAACACACAACCCATACACAGTGCAAATATAACACACAACCCATACACAGTGCAGATATAACACACAACCCAAACACAGTGCAAATATAACACACAACCCATACACAGTGCAAATATAACGCACAACCCATACACAGTGCAGATATAACACACAACCCATACACAGTGCAGATATAACACACAACCCATACACAGTGCAAATATAACACACAACCCGTACACAGTGCAAATATAACACACAACCAGTAAACAGTGCAAATATAACACACAACCCATACACAGTGCAAATATAACGCACAACCCATACACAGTGCAGATATAACACACAACCCATACACAGTGCAGATATAACACACAACCCATACACAGTGCAGATATAGCACACAACCCATACACAGTGCAAATGTAACACACAACCTATACACAGTGCAAATGTAACACACAACCCATACACAGTGCAGATATAACATACAACCCATACACAGTGCAAATATAACGCACAACCCATACACAGTGCAGATATAACACACAACCCATACACAGTGCAGATATAACACACAACCCATACACAGTGCAAATATAACACACAACCCATACACAGTGCAGATATAACACACAACCCATACACAGTGCAGATATAACACACAACCCATACACAGTGCAAATGTAACACACAACCCATACACAGTGCAGATATAACATACAACCCATACACAGTGCAAATATAACGCACAACCCATACACAGTGCAGATATAACACACAACCCATACACAGTGCAGATATAACACACAACCCATACACAGTGCAAATATAACGCACAACCCATACACAGTGCAGATATAACACACAACCCATACACAGTGCAGATATAACACACAACCCATACACAGTGCAGATATAACACATAACCCATACACCATGTAAATGTAACACACAACCCATACACAGTGCAGATATAACACACAACCCATACACAGTGCAGATATAACACATAACCCATACACAGTGCAGATATAACACACAACCCATACACAGTGCAGATATAACATACAACCCATACACAGTGCAGATATAACACACAACCCATACACAGTGCAAATATAACACACAACCCGTACACAGTGCAGATATAACACACAACCCGTACACAGTGCAGATATAACACACAACCCATACACAGTGCAGATATAACACACAACCCATACACAGTGCAGATATAACACACAACCCATACACAGTGCAAATATAACACACAACCCGTACACAGTGCAAATATAACACACAACCAGTAAACAGTGCAAATGTAACACACAACCCATACACAGTGCAAATATAACGCACAACCCATACACAGTGCAGATATAACACACAACCCATACACAGTGCAGATATAACACACAACCCATACACAGTGCAAATATAACACACAACCAGTAAACAGTGCAAATGTAACACACAACCCATACACAGTGCAAATGTAACACACAACCCATACACAGTGCAGATATAACACACAACCCATACACAGTGCAGATATAACACACAACCCATACACAGTGCAAATATAACGCACAACCCATACACAGTGCAAATATAACACACAACCCATACACAGTGCAAACATAACACACAACCCATACACAGTGCAGATATAACACACAACCCATACACAGTGCAGATATAACACACAACCCATACACAGTGCAGATATAACACACAACCCATACACAGTGCAGATATAACACACAACCCATACACAGTGCAGATATAACACACAACCCATACACAGTGCAGATATAACACACAACCCATACACAGTGCAGATATAACACACAACCCGTACACAGTGCAGATATAACACACAACCCATACACAGTGCAAATATAACACACAACCCATACACAGTGCAAATATAACACACAACCCATACACAGTGCAAATATAACACACAACCCATACACAGTGCAGATATAACACACAACCCATACACAGTGCAAATATAACACACAACCCATACATAGTGCAGATATAGCACACAACCCATACACAGTGCAAATATAACACACAACCCATACACAGTGCAAATATAACACACAACCCATACACAGTGCAAATATAACACACAACCCATACACAGTGCAAATATAACACACAACCCATACACAGTGCAAATATAACACACAACCCATACACAGTGCAAATATAACACACAACCCATACACAGTGCAAATATAACACACAACCCATACACAGTGCAAATGTAACACACAACCAGTAAACAGTGCAAATATAACACACAACCCATACACAGTGCAAATGTAACACACAACCCATACACAGTGCAAATATAACGCACAACCCATACACAGTGCAGATATAACACACAACCCATACACAGTGCAGATATAACACACAACCCATACACAGTGCAAATATAACACACAACCCATACACAGTGCAGATATAACACACAACCCATACACAGTGCAGATATAACACACAACCCATACACAGTGCAAATGTAACACACAACCCATACACAGTGCAGATATAACATACAACCCATACACAGTGCAAATATAACGCACAACCCATACACAGTGCAGATATAACACACAACCCATACACAGTGCAGATATAACACACAACCCATACACAGTGCAAATATAACGCACAACCCATACACAGTGCAGATATAACACACAACCCATACACAGTGCAGATATAACACACAACCCATACACAGTGCAGATATAACACATAACCCATACACCATGTAAATGTAACACACAACCCATACACAGTGCAGATATAACACACAACCCATACACAGTGCAGATATAACACATAACCCATACACAGTGCAGATATAACACACAACCCATACACAGTGCAGATATAACATACAACCCATACACAGTGCAGATATAACACACAACCCATACACAGTGCAAATATAACACACAACCCGTACACAGTGTAGATATAACACACAACCAGTAAACAGTGCAAATGTAACACACAACCCATACATAGTGCAGATATAACACATAACCCATACACAGTGCAGATATAACACACAACCCATACACAGTGCAGATATAACACACAACCCATACACAGTGCAGATATAACACACAACCCCATACACAGTGCAAATATAACACACAACCCACACACAGTGCAAATATAACACACAACCCATACACAGTGCAAATATAACACATAACCCATACACAGTGCAAATATAACACATAACCCATACACAGTGCAGATATAACACACAACCCATACACAGTGCAAATATAACACACAACCCATACACAGTGCAAATATAACACACAACCCGTACACAGTGCAAATATAACACACAACCCATACACAGTGCAGATATAACACACAACCCATACACAGTGCAAACATAACACACAACCCATACACAGTGCAAACATAACACACAACCCATACACAGTGCAGATATAACACACAACCCATACACAGTGCAAATATAACACACAACCCATACATAGTGCAGATATAACACACAACCCATACACAGTGCAAATATAACACACAACCCATACACAGTGCAAATATAACACACAACCCATACACAGTGCAGATATAACACACAACCCATACACAGTGCAAATATAACGCACAACCCATACACAGTGCAAATATAACACACAACCCATACATAGTGCAAATATAACACACAACCCATACACAGTGCAGATATAACACACAACCCATACACAGTGCAAATATAACACACAACCCATACACAGTGCAAATATAACACACAACCCGTACACAGTGCAAATATAACACACAACCCATACACAGTGCAGATATAACACACAACCCATACACAGTGCAAACATAACACACAACCCATACACAGTGCAAACATAACACACAACCCATACACAGTGCAGATATAACACACAACCCATACACAGTGCAAATATAACACACAACCCATACATAGTGCAGATATAACACACAACCCATACACAGTGCAAATATAACACACAACCCATACACAGTGCAAATATAACACACAACCCATACACAGTGCAGATATAACACACAACCCATACACAGTGCAAATATAACGCACAACCCATACACAGTGCAAATATAACACACAACCCATACACAGTGCAAATATAACACACAACCCATACACAGTGCAGATATAACACACAACCCATACACAGTGCAAATATAACGCACAACCCATACACAGTGCAGATATAACACACAACCCATACACAGTGCAAATATAACGCACAACCCATACACAGTGCAAATATAACACACAACCCATACACAGTGCAAACATAACACACAACCCATACACAGTGCAGATATAACACAACCCATACACAGTGCAGATATAACACACAACCCATACACAGTGCAGATATAACACACAACCCATACACAGTGCAGATATAACACACAACCCATACACAGTGCAGATATAACACACAACCCATACACAGTGCAGATATAACACACAACCCATACACAGTGCAGATATAACACGCAACCCATACACAGTGCAAATATAACACACAACCCGTACACAGTGCAGATATAACACACAACCCATACACAGTGCAAATATAACACACAACCCATACACAGTGCAAATATAACACACAACCCATACACAGTGCAAATATAACACACAACCCATACACAGTGCAAATATAACACACAACCCATACATAGTGCAAATATAACACACAACCCATACATAGTGCAGATATAGCACACAACCCATACACAGTGCAAATATAACACACAACCCATACACAGTGCAAATATAACACACAACCCATACACAGTGCAAATATAACACACAACCCATACACAGTGCAAATATAACACACAACCCATACACAGTGCAAATATAACACACAACCCATACATAGTGCAGATATAGCACACAACCCATACACAGTGCAAATATAACACACAACCGATACACAGTGCAAATATAACACACAACCCATACACAGTGCAAATGTAACACACAACCAGTAAACAGTGCAAATATAACACACAACCCATACACAGTGCAAATGTAACACACAACCAGTAAACAGTGCAAATATAACACACAACCCATACACAGTGCAAATGTAACACACAACCAGTAAACAGTGCAAATATAACACACAACCCATACACAGTGCAAATGTAACACACAACCCATACATAGTGCAGATATAACACATAACCCATACACAGTGCAGATATAACACACAACCCATACACAGTGCAGATATAACACACAACCTATACACAGTGCAAATGTAACACACAACCCCATACACAGTGCAAATATAACACACAACCCACACACAGTGCAAATATAACACACAACCCATACACAGTGCAAATATAACACATAACCCATACACAGTGCAAATATAACACATAACCCATACACAGTGCAGATATAACACACAACCCATACACAGTGCAAATATAACACACAACCCATACACAGTGCAAATATAACACACAACCCATACACAGTGCAAATGTAACACACAACCCATACACAGTGCAGATATAACACATAACCCATACACAGTGCAAATGTAACACACAACCCATACACAGTGCAAACATAACACATTACCCATACACAGTGCAAATATAACACATAACCCGTACACAGTGCAGATATAACACACAACCCATACACAGTGCAAATATAACACACAACCCATACACAGTGCAAATATAACACACAACCCATACACAGTGCAAATGTAACACACAACCCATACACAGTGCAGATATAACACATAACCCATACACAGTGCAAATGTAACACACAACCCATACACAGTGCAAACATAACACATTACCCATACACAGTGCAAATATAACACATAACCCGTACACAGTGCAGATATAACACACAACCCATACACAGTGCAGATATAACACACAACCCATACACAGTGCAAATATAACACATAACCCATACACAGTGCTAATAACCCCCTTCTTGGCCAAGGCACTATTATGATCTGGCAGGAGCCCCCTCTCTCCTTACTCTCCAGGTAGATGCAGCAGTCTTGTACTGAATACTGCTAGTGGTGTGCTGCTTGTATAGGAAGAAAGTTCTGGAAAGCCACGTGTGTCCACCGATGATCAGAGTGCTGGCACAGTCGTACTTACAGTTGGGGGTACCCGTTTCTCATCTCAGGAGTGTGATGTCCTCACCGGAAGTTCACAAAATGATCAGGCAGTGAATTCTGAAGTTAGCACCTTCTTCAGCACCTAGGTTAATGCAGGTAGGTGCCCCTGCTGCTCCACAGTGAATGAAGGGTTAAGCTCCTTTCCCCTTGCAGATCCCAGTCCAGCACTCCGTGTCAGCGATCTCCAGTCTTTATATCCCTTGTCAGGCTTCTCTAGCTCTCTGAGTGTGCTGAAGGTCTGGTCTCTTGTTCCTCATGGGAAGTCTCTATCTGCAGCGGCCCGAGCTCGGCACAGCCCTCCAGAGCACAACTCCAAAAACTGCTTAGAACAGCACCAAGACTAAAAGTCCTCTGAGCATGCTCAGTTCACTCTCTCTAGGAATGCTGGGAATTGTAGTTTACGGTACATCAGTAAATTATGCATATAGCTCAGGTTTTCTTGTATCTGTAGCCACCACCAAGGTGAGCCCCTTACACATGGACGGGCCGAGTCCAGCTGACCTGGCAGCGCTCCAATATAGCTCACAGGAGGGGCGTCCCAACGTCTATATCCCCTAAAAGGGCTCAGGGACACTCCTCGTGAGAATACCCCATTTAGCAGAGTACTCTAGTCTGGTGCTCGCCATTTCTAAATATGTTAGTAATACCGGATGGATACGGAACATTCTGGATCTGCATTTAACACTTCAGTTTATTTTCTCACAATATTAACCCCTTCCCGCTCCATGACGTACATTTACGTCCTGGAGCGTCAGGGTATGTATGAAGAGAGGTCGCGGGGCGTCAGCTGTTTATTACAGCTGACACACACGGGCAAAATCTGCAGCCATTAACCCTTTAAATGCCCCCAGGGGGACTTAAAAGAAAAGTAAACAAAAAAGATCAATAAAGTTTTATTAATCGTAAAAAAAAGTAATACAAAGTAAAAGTAATACAAGTTTAAATCACCACCTTTTGCCATATCTATATTAAAAAAAGTAAAATCATAAAAGAAAAATACGTATTTGGTATCGCCGCGTCTGGAAAAGTCCGATCTATCAAAGTAGCCCAGTATTTACCCCGTACAGCGCACGTCGTTCGAAAAAAAAATAAAATAAAGAACGCCAGAAATGCACTTTCAGTCACCCTGTCTCCCAGAAAAAAATAAAAAGCGATCAAAAAGTCGTATGTATTCCGAATTGGCACGCAGGTAAACTACAGGACGTCCCGCAAAAAATGAGCCCTCGCTCAACTACGTCAACGGAAAAATAAAAAAGTTATTGTGCGCAGAAGATGCAGCAGAAAATAATTTAAAAAATTAAATGTCTTTTAAAAAAATACAAGTACTACAGCAAAAAAAACACAACTCTATACAGGTTTGGTATCGCAGTAATCGTACCGACCCAAAGAATAAAGATATCAGGTCAGTTTTGTTGCAGTTTGTGCGCCGTAGAAACAAGACGCACTGAAAGATGAAGGAATGTTTTTCATTTTACTCCACTTAGAATTTTTTTAAAGTTTTTCAGTCCAATATACGGTGCATTAAAGGGGTTGTCCCGAGGCAGCAAGTGGGTCTATACACTTCTGTATGGCCATATTAATGCACTTTGTAATATACATCGTGCATTAATTATGAGCCATACAGAAGTTATAAAAAGTTTTTTACTTACCTGCTCCGTTGCTAGCGTCCTCGTCTCCATGGTGCCGACTAATTTTTGGCCTCCGATGGCCAAATTAGCCGCGCTTGCGCAGTCCGGGTCTTCAGCAGTCTTCTATGGAGCCGCTCGTGCCAGAGAGCGGCTCCGTGTAGCTCCGCCCCGTCACGTGCCGATTCCAGCCAATCAGGAGGCTGGAATCGGCAGTGGACCGCACAGAAGAGCTGCGGTCCACGAAGACAGAGGATCCCGGCGGCCATCTTCAGCAGGTGAGTATGAAGACGCCGGACCGCCGGGATTCAGGTAAGCGCTGTGCGGGTGGTTTTTTTAACCCCTGCATCGGGGTTGTCTCGCGCCGAACGGGGGGGGGGGTTTAAAAAAAAAAAAACCCGTTTCGGCGCGGGACATCTCCTTTAAGTAACAGCATTGAAAAATACAACTCGGCCCGTAAAAAACAACCCTCATACAGCGACGGCGATGGATACATGAAGGAGTTACGATTTTTTTTAAAAGGGGGGGAGGAAAAACAAAAATGGGGGAAAAAGGGGGCCGCGTCATGACGGGGTTATAATGTATATTCTTCCTATTTGAGAAGGAGCGGGCTCGGCTTACAGCGAGCGCAGGGCGCGCACGTCCATGTTAACCCACCTGAATGCATTGGATTTAGCCAAATGATTCAATGACAAGACGGCCGTGATGGCGGCCGGCCGGCGCTCATCTGCTACTTCTGACACATCTTTGTACCAGAAATGATGCACAATTGTAACAAAACGCGGCATGTGAATATAGACTGAAGCGGCTTCCACAGAAAAGGCTTTTTCTCCAGACTGCCCGCAGCACAGTTATCTGCCCAGATTGCGGTATACTGCATCCCAATAACGGATACCTTTACGTCTCTGGTGTGAGGCTCGTATATGTTATACATAGTATGCGACTCCCTCCTGTCCAGAGCTGCAGATCTGCAGTATGGCTCCCATAGCAGGGGGTTATTTGTGCCTCCAGCGTTACAGCATGTTATATTGTCCTCCGTGAGTGTATCTGAAGCAGGTGGCTGGGGCATTATGGCGCGGCGGTGACGGACAGCGGTAAGATATTGTTTCAACAAACTTTACTTAACTCCAACAGTCACGTTAAAATAAGGAGAGCCCTCCCAAAAAGGTTATTTTTCTGTTGCAGAGTTTGCATTTATGAGCTCGGTTGCCTTCAGTGCATTTTAGTGACATAATCTAAAGTTAGTCATTTCCCCTTTTGTCTTCTAGCAGTTATTTATTTTTCATACATGTAGCTGCAGGACACGTTTTACCAATTGTTTACATATGATGTACTGAATAACTCATCATTTCCATAGTTTTTGTTGCAATCTATTGTTATGGCGTTCGCAGTGCGGTATAACGGTTACCTTTATTCTACGATTATCACAACACCAAATTATTAGCGGTTTTCTTGGTTTACCGCTTCTGCACAATATAGAACACTTTGTGTGGCGCCACATTCCAAGACTGGAGCATTTTTATTTTTCCATGGACAGAGCTGCATCAGGCCTGTTTTTGTGGGACAACTTGTAGTTTATAGTGGGACAATTGTGAATTCTATACCAATTTAATTATTTTTATTTGCCAGGCTCACTTACGGTAAATATCCCAACACTAGCTTGTTCCTAACTGTAGGAGCCTCAGTTAGACCATTACTGTCCATATAAATAATACTCAAAACCCTACTATGCTCGCAGCAGGCCTGACTAACTCTCAAGTTCCAGTTGGTGAACAGTGTTCAGCTTTTAATAAGGCTGACCTCACTTACGGTAGTTGCATGATGGTACTGGCTTTGTCTGATAATAGCTAATACAGAATCTGAAGTGTTCCCCAATCACAAGTCCTATCAATCTTTGCAGCTGTCCAGATGTCCTATTGCCCGGCTGTGCTGCGCCTCTCTCTCATGGGCTGCTGCATCTCATTCTCTCTATAGCTGTGTCACATTGTCCAACAACATCCTATTTGATGCAGGTTAGACTTTATAGTATGCCTGCAGGGGGCCTAGAACTCTCCTGAACATTTGGGGCTGGGAGCTAGTCCCTATACACTTCCCTATCATGGGGCAATCTCTGCAGGGTGGTGACATGCTGGTCGTGTTACCCTGAAGGCACAACCTACTGTTAAAGGGGTTGTCTCATGCCGAAACGGGTTTTTTTTTTATTCAATAGGCCCCCCGTTCGGCGCGGGACAAACCCAAGGGATGGGTTAAAAAAAAAAAAAAAAAAGTTTATTACTTACCGAATCCCCGTGCTGCGGCGACTTCTTTCTTCCTTTACCAAGATGGCCGTCGGGATCTTCACCCACGATGCACCGCGGGTCTTCTCCCATGGTGCACCGTGGGCTCTGTGCGGTCCATTGCCGATTCCAGCCTCCTGATTGGCTGGAATCGGCACACGTGACGGGGCGGAGCTACGAGGAACAACTCTCCGGCACGAGCGACCCCATTCACCAGGGAGAAGACCGGACTGCGCAAGCGCGTCTAAAAACGCCAGAAGACAGCGAATTTAGACGGATCCATGGCGACGGGGACGCCAGCAACGGAGCAGGTAAGTGAATAACTTCTGTATGGCTCATAATTAATGCACGATGTATATTACAAAGTGCATTAATATGGCCATACAGAAGTGTATACCCCCACTTGATTTCACGAGACAACCCCTTTAAGTACTGTATATTGTTCATCCACCTCTCCCCCTGCCCAGCCACATCACAGGCAGGGGGGGGGGACCTAGTCCTGATGCATCACAGTGCCCATCTCTTCAGCACCATCAACGCTCTTATCACACGCTCCTTCTCAATGTACTGGCTGGTGAATTTCTCAGCTGACTCTTGGGCCGTAGGGAGCAGCAGTCATGCCTCTTGCTCCTAACAATATGGGGAAGTGCGGGTTAGTGTAGTGGCCGAAAACACGCATGTCTGGCCCCTCCCTAATTGTCATACATGTCATGTCTTCAGTGTGGCTGCACTGTGCAAAGTGTCTTGTCTTCAGTTATGTGTATTGCACAGCTGCAGCATGTAAGAGGTTAATGTCAGAGTAGCTGGGATATGTCTGGAAAAGTATCAAGTTTGTCTAGTCACATGGTGGTGTATGAATATAAATAGGAGTCTTCAGCTGAATCCATCTGCTTCAACAGTTGTGAGAGGAGTAAGGCCTCATGTCCACGGGATAAAAATCCGCAGCGTTTTTCGCGCACGCGGATCCGCGTCCCATAGGGATGCATTGGACACCCGCAGGTAGTTTAATAGTTATATAAATTTTTCCCTTCAGGCGGGAAAAAAAGCGACATGCTCCATTTTCATGCGAGGCTCCCGCAGGCTTCTATTGAAGCCTATGGAAGCCGTCCGGATCCAGGGAACACCCTTACATGAATTAAAACTTACCTTACTTATGCTGCGGATCTTTCCTCCGTCGCGGCCAGATCTTCTTTCTTCGGCCCGTTGGATGTGCCCGGCGCATGCACGTCCGCCAGGCCGAAGAAAGAAGATCCGGCCGCGACGGAAGGCAGATCCGCAGCGTCCGGACAGGTGAGTTTAATTTTATTTTCAGCCTCATGTCCCCGGGAAAAGAGGGATCCGCTGCGGGATTCTGCATGGAGAATCAGCGGCGGGCCTAATTTTCCCTGTGGACATGAGGCCTAAGCGTGCCGGCCACATGGGGTTACCTTCAACCCTCATGTGGTGAAGGGATGGAAGCAGAAGAGAGGTATCCTGAGGTCCCCAATTCCAGGAACTGCCTATGAGGAGTTAGAAAAAAAGAGAGAGTCTGTCCTGCAGCAATTAACATCCTAAATCTCAGGTGAGTGTCTGCCGAGTGTTGTGTCCCCCTCCGGTGTTATCCTGCATCCTAGAGTGTGTGTCCAGGAGCAGAGGCCCGATTTCATCCTGTATCCTTCCTCCCTGACAGTTTGCTAAACTGTCTTTCGGCATGGACGAGTAAAGCTGTATCTTGAAAAGTAAGAAGTAAAGTTTTCCGAACACTGTCCGTTCCCAGTGATTGAGTTTTCCCAAGTTAACAGTTTATGGACTCTTATTTTCTACCGCCAGAGAATCAACGGTGTGAAGGAACGTTGGCGTCACTAGTGACAACTTCAGTCCACTACACATCATTTATAGGTAAGCGCTGTCCCAGCATTGCCTGGAAGAGGCCTAGCGGTGCCCTGGCCAAGGTTACATGAGTCTCTCCGGGGAGGAGTCTGGTAGAGCCACTATGACAAGTGACATCTCTACCCTGCCAGCTCCTCAGCATGGGCCTTGTGTCTGTCACCACAGAACCCTCTTTTTTTGGTGTCACGAACAGGATAAAATGCCTCTCTGCCGCATCCGCATGCTTGTGTTACCGCAAGAAGTTTTAATTTTTCATCTGGCATGTTGGGAGAGAAATCAAATCTCCATGTTAAGTTTTCGCCATGTCTCCATCCAGTACCCAAGAGGACTTGGATGAGTCGGGACTGAGTTTCAAGTCAAATTCAACTACTTCACAAGAAAATTCCTCTCAAGCTGCAGTATTTGAAAAATATTATGCCATGAGAGATGCTGTGATTATGCTGTTGGACCATGTGCAATTGCTGGACTTTGTTACAGAGCCCCATGTGAGTTCCAACATGGACACTGAAAATGGTGCCGTCGCCTTGTCTTCCCTTTCCAAAAAGGTGTTCCCGCCACAAAATTGTCACAAAAAGTTCTCACTTTGGCTATCCTCAAAGTAGGGGGGAGGACTACCCCCACCAGGGGACTTTGATGCGAAGAGCAGGATCACCCCCAAGAGTTGGAGTCCTGTATTGTTGCAAAGCCACTGGACCTCTCACTCCAGAACGCCTTCAGCAATCAAGCAGTCAAGATGTATTGATCCTGATAGACTCTTTGCGTAAGAGACAAGCACCTTAAAGGGGTTGTCCCACGCCGAAACAGGTTTTTTTTTTTGTCAATAGGCCCCCCGTTCGGCGCAAGACAAACCCAATGCATCAGTTAAAAAAAAAACCCGTCTAGTACTTACCCGAATCCCCGCGCTCCGGTGACTTCTTACTTACCTTAGTAAGATGGCCGCCGGTATCTTCACCCACGATGCACCGCGGGTCTTCTCCCATGGTGCACCGTGGGCTCTGTGCGGTCCATTGCCGATTCCAGCCTCCTGATTGGCTGGAATCGGCACACGTGACGGGGCGGAGCTACGAGGAGCAGCTCTCCGGCACGAGCGGCTCCATTCAACATGGAGAAGACCGGACTGCGCAAGCGCGTCTAATCGGGCGATTAGACGCTGAAATTAGACGGCACCATGGAGACGAGGACGCCAGCAACGGAGCAGGTAAGTGAATAACTTCTGTATGGCTCATAATTAATGCACAATGTATATTACAAAGTGCATTAATATGGCCATACAGAAGTGTATAACCCCACTTTCTTTCGCGGGACAACCCCTTTAATATTTAAGGACTTCAAAGTTTATATTTTTCCCCTTTCCATAGCCCAATGCTAAGCTATGCTTATGCTGTTTTCTATTGAAATGCTATGCAACGTTAGTCAAAGATATTGTGCGAGAGGTGAGCAAAAGTCATGAGTAAAAGTAAAGTAATTGATTGAATGTGACCACGCGAATGCCATGAGTAATACAGGTGTGTGAATGGAGGTTTTGTTCCCCACCATGCATCTTTTGTGCCAGCGTCTGTCCACCGCCCTAGTCTGTCTCAGTAGGTGGGGAATACTTTTTCACCTCATCTTAGTCCCGGACAGGGGAGTATTGACTTATGCTACCACCTGCCATGGCATTTTTCATAGAACGTGATGGTCATTCCACTTATCTCCTATTGTCTATTATTATCAGTCGCCCTTCTCTATTTTAGAGTAGTACTTCATCAGTGATGTATTCTCTCTTTATCAGAGGAAGTGATGTTCATTCCACTTGTCTCATATCTTTTGTCTTTGGGGAGAAGAATGATGTAAGTGCCCCATTGCTATACTAGTGAATCCTGAATTCAGTTCAGCCTTGTAGTAATCTTCTCATGGCTTTGGCCAAACCATTTCATACACGCTGTCATAATAAAATACGTTACTTAGAAAGTGACATTCATAAGGTAGTATGAGAACACCAGAATGGGTTAATCTTTTGTATAACTAACTGAAGGGTAGGAGCTGTGTTTACAGGTTTCGCCTTGTGCACTCTGTGACCGTGTAGTGTTCCTAGAGTTGAACTGGAGTAGTACACTGAGATATCCCTTCTCCGTATATTACACTCTGTTTTAGAGGCACCGGGGTCGGCTTATTTTAAGCAGGGGGAACTGTATTGGCCCGAAACACACATGTCCGGCCCCTCCCTAACTGTCATGCATGTCCCTCTGGGGAGGAGTCTTGTAGAGCCACCGTGACAAGTGCCATCTCTATCCCCGCCAGCTTCTCAGCATGGGCCTTGTTTCTCGGTCACTGCATTAGCATCTCCCCCTTGCATATCTATCAATCACTTAGGGTACCTGACAGGGGATAAAACAGAGGCACAGGGTACTCCGTATCCAGCTGTACAGCCTCCTAAAGCTGACATTAGCCAAACTGCTCCTTCTACAAGCAGTTGGCCTTCACTAGCTACAGCTGCCTTGTGCTTATAGCAGGAGCAATTTGTCTAATTTGATAATTTGAGTACATTGGGAAATTAATATCAATAAATGATACGTCAAGTTACAGTAGCCTCAGGATACAATTGGTATTTCCCTTATCATTGTAACTTAAAACCAGATTCAACATACAGTATTGTCCAGACAATCCAGCTCTGTGGACTTTGCTAAGAAATCCAGGTAATCAGCATGGGTAATTCACTGGTAAAACACCTGTATTACTAAAGGGCAGCCACTGATTGGCTGTCTAGTAGTGCTCTTCTATGGTATAATGCGGTACTACATGTTCTGTAATGATCCTTAGCCAGGATGAGATGCTCCTTTGGACACCAAGTGACAGCAGCTCCACGTTACTCGTCTGTTACACTGTGTAGTGTACAATGGCCTGAAGATGAGCCCATCCTCTGCATAGAACATGATTTATGGCTTCCACAAGCTTTTTCTGACTGTTCTGTATAAGGGCTTGCTTTACCTGTATTAGTTATCTTCTTGTTATTTCATCTTCATCTTGTAATACACACACCTATATATAAAGATGAAAGGACTGACTGACCAACCATTCTCCAACTTCCAGATATCGTAGAAACATGAAATTTGGCACAAGCATAGATTATGTCCAAAATAGGAAAAGTTAATGGGTCCCAACTCGATTATTCAATTCTAGCGCAAAAGAATTAGAGTCCAAATTTTACGTGCATGATCTAATTCTCTCCCTTCCTGATGTCATTTTATATAAAGGAAACGTCGCATCATTACCTCCACGTGGTGTTTCCTCGGTAACGCAGAGAATTATGCAAAATGGTGAACATATGTTTTTCCTCAGTATCTCTAAAGTAACCACGACTTCATAAGATTTTCCGTGTGAACACCAGATAAACACCAGTACCAAAGTAACTCGGGCGAAGCCGGGTATATCAACCGGGTATACACTCACACACACAATATAATTGTGTGTCTACTAATTAGTTGGGGATTTCCTTTTGGAATAGTCCCTTGATTTATTCTTTATTACAATGGGGAGAGATGAATAAGCCGCTCTCTAGACTTTTCTGGCTGACCTACTGAGTCCAGGGAGCAAAATATTGGGTATGTCGATATGCCAAATAGAAATATAGGCAAAGCCCCCGCTCAATGTGACTAAGGGCGCCCACCCACTGGCGTTTTTTTTCCCTGCGAAATTCGCAGCATTTTTTTCTCTGCAGGGGTCTATGGGACTTGTAATGTTAAAATCGCGGTCGCGCAAAATCGCAATTTCGCGGTAAATTGCGATTTTGCGCGATCGCGATTTTAACATTACAAGTCCCATAGACCCCTGCAGAGAAAAAAATGCTGCGAATTTCGCAGGGAAAAAAAACGCCAGTGGGTGGGCACCCTTAGTGATAAAAAAAAACAAACTTTGCAGTATATGGAAACCTAGCATAGGCTAAATCCACGAGTTCTTATTTGCTACGCGTTTTGGCACCTCTCCGTGCCTTTCAAGCATAAAGATCATGTACATACAAGACCTATAGATATATTAAATACACTCACAACGAGGCACCGTCTCCGGCACCAGGCAATGCCGTCTGGCATAATCTGGGAGGAGGCCCATTCCCCCTGTGAGGTAGTCCTAGTCACATGACCTGGTTTGGAACGCTACATGTGTTCTAATGTCATTTAAAAAACGTTATCAATTCTTTTAACCATGACGGTGGCTGCTCTCCCTAAGAGCTGAGGTTCCTATGATTACAGTTGTGTACCTCCCCAAAATGCCGTGAAACACTGATGTTGGTGATGGTTCTTCATATTAAATCTATGTTGATTTATGCGGGTACTAAGAATATAAAGAATCATCACCAACATCAGTGTTTCACGGCATTTTGGGGAGGTACACAACTGTAATCATAGGAACCTCAGCCATCGTGGGCATCAGAATACCATTCTTGGTGATGTAGTATGGAAATGTGAAATGCTGTAGGCACCTAGTGGTCCTATGAAGCCAGCAAAGAGCCCGTGTGCCCTGGCGATCATCCCACCCAAGTGGACTAGGAAGGCTACTGTTGGATCAGAAACTCTACTGAATGACTGTCTGCAGCATATTCACTAAGACTTTGTATCTGGAAACCATGCGCACGCCTTACAGGGCCTCACAGGGTTACACGGGGGTGAGGCGCCGCATCACAGTCTCTATTTGCCGGTGGACTGAAGGGAGGAGCCTGAAGCAGAGTTTAAAAATATACTCAACTATTAAGCAGTGAGAAAATGACTAGCAGGTAAGTACCAGCTGTAGGTACTGACATATCATGGGTAGCCGCTTCTCTCAATGCTCTTCAGTAACTGGAAACCAGAAGAATTGCTATTTTTAATCTAAATCAATGCAACATAAGAAAAGCTAAATATTACCAAGACCCCAACATTATGTCAACTATTGGCCAAGAGCAGAGCTGTCCGCCCGGAGACACAAATCCTCTGCTCCAACACCAACAATGGAGAGCGGCGGCCGTGGATATTAGCAGCAGGTTTATCACTGACATCAACGCCATGATAATCTAATGTCTACTGACGCCAGCCAGAGGATTTGAGATATTTAATGAGTATTATCAGGACTCCTCGCAAAGATCTAGAGGAAGATAGCCGCTAATATATTACTGCAAGCAACCCGTTCATGTCTGGAAAAAGGCCAAGGATCAGCCGTTGTGCCTGAGGGCTTGTGTTCACTGACAGAAGCCACATTGTAAAACTGACAAATAGGATAACAGACAGAGGTTAGGAAGACACGAGTACCGGAGGGATAATAGAATACTCTTTATTTGTAGAGCGCCAACGTATTCCGCAGCGCTCAGGGGATAAATGCAAACAATACAACAATTACATACCATATGCAATCAGTTTGACACAAACGCGGGGGGGGGGGGGGTGTTACAGGAGGTGCGAGGGGGGGGGGTGGTACAGAAGAGTCCAAGAGGGAGGGGGGAGGGAGCGAGGCATGGGGGACACAGGCAATAGGGGATTTCATGTGGAAATCAGTTATTAGAAGGTAAACGGGGTGGGGCGGTAAGGAGGTGCAGGGGTAGAGGTCGTATGTGAAAGGCAGGGTAGAAGGTGTCGGGAGCCCTAGGGAGGGGCATGGGACTAAGTCTGGGGATTTGGTATGCTTCCCTGAAGGTGCGTTTTTAAGGCTCATCTGAAATTTTGTGCATCGGGGATTGTCCAGATGCCTTGGGGTAGAGCGTTCGAGAGGATGGGTGCTGCTCTGGTGAAGTCCTGGAGGCGAGCATGTGAGGTTTGTATTAGAGGGGTGTTTAGTCTGTGTGTGTTAGCGGATCGGAGTGAGCGGGCTGGGTGGTGTACGAACAGCAGGGAGGCGATGTATGGTGGCGCGGCTCCATGCAGAGCTTTGTGGGTGAGGTTGAGGAGTTTAAATTTAGTTCTGCAGTAGATGGGCAGCCAAGGCAGCGACTGGCATAATGCAGAGGCGTCTGAATAACGACTGGATAGAAAAATGAGTCTAGCTGCTGCATTTAGTATGGATTGGAGCGAGTCTAGTACGGGAAGGTCGATGAGTAGAGAGTTGCAGTAATCAAGGCAGGAGTGGATGAGGGCAACCATGAGTGTCCGTGGTGAGAAACGGCCGTATTTTAGCAATATTTCTGAGGTGCATGTGGCATGTTTGGGCCAGAGATTGGATGTGGGGGGTAAAGGATCCTTGTGTGCGCTTAGTGTGTATGACTGTCGGACGCATACTCTACCAGCCGACCGTAACAGTGATTGTCGCCAATGTGCTTTGCACAGGAGTGATAGTTGTTGAAGTGAATGGAAGCAGAGCCGGGAAATAATTTGACACAAGTCTTGGTAGACGTTTTGGTTAGCAAACTGGAAGTGCACAGTTTACTTCAATATTTTAAAGAAGTTAAAACACGATACAATTAACAGTGGCGGTCTTGCAGAATGATTGAGCAAGCGGTTATGCAGTACAGTTGGTTTTCAAGTAAATACAATTTCCTCTTCAACTCTGTCTCTATTTGAACTTGGCAGGTTACCCAGTATGAATTCCCGCAGGCCTAGTTATCTGTTGGGCTACTGGAAGTAGGTTATACAGGTGTTGACATTAGAGCTAAGATGGCCGCTTTACTCTCCCTGGCTTTGAATTCACCGGGTTTTGTGTAACTCACAGTTTTAGTGGAACGGCTTCAACTCCTCCACACTGCTGGTAAGACTAGGGAGCCCGTGAATCCTGGCTTCCCTGAAGAGAACCGCTTGCTTCAGCTGCTCGCACTGCAGACCTCCTCCCTGCACCTCCTCCGATGACCTCCGACTGACTACTGAAGACTGCTCTGACTCCTTCTTCACTTCCTACCTTGCTCCATACTTTTTCTCCTCCCCCTCAGCATAGTGGCTCACTGTGTTGTTTCCCGCTCTGAACTCCAACCACACCCCCTGTCCAATCAGTGAGGGCATGACATACAGCCAATCAGCAGCCAGCTGTTGCCAAGCTTTTAGCTTAGGAAGGGGAGAAACAGGGTTCCTCTGACATAAGGCACCTTCTATGGCAATAGAACAATTTTTGTTGTTGTTAGGCACATTTAGCACCCTATGGAGGATAAAATAGAAATAGGTTCATCCAGGTCCCTGAAGATCTGTGCCTCAAGTGAAACGCGTCGGACTATTTAATACACCACTTTGAACACTCAATAAAGTGGTACCAGAGACCAATTGGTTCATGGCACTCCTCTACAACCAGCCGGGAGCGTGTCTATCAATTGGCCTCTAGACCATCTGACCCTACCTCACATAAATGTTACTGATTTGGGGTTAGGGATAGTTTAAGAACCTTAGTAACCTCCAGAAAGAAGATTTCTTGCTTTTTTCTGAATACATGCACTTACCCATGTAATAGTGGTCGTCTCTTCAGGTATGAACCGACGCCAGTTCTGTGCCGATTATGTCCAGGTGTTTTTTCTTTTGTTTTTGTGTACCTTCCCTTCATTGCATGCATGCGCGCAGTCCTCTCATTATGGGCAGTGTGCGGCGTATATAAAAAGGGGAAGTTACATATAGTCCTTCTATTAATATAAAACCCTAGATCACAGCTCTAAATTGATTTCAAACCCCATATTTATATCAGATCTCAGACCCGCTATATTACTGTCAGACTGCTAACGTTATTCACACTGTAGATCAGAAAACCACTCACAAGAGGGCAGAAGAAGTGGGACAAAAGCTACATAAACTAGCAGAATAAGGAACCAAGGCTACAGAGATACAAATATGGATGAAGGCGATAAAAAGCGATACAAGGAAACAAGACTGGATTATTAAGCGCAGGAGCAGCAAACCAGACAAGAAGGTGCTAGATCCTAAACAAGGAATATCTGCTGTAAATGCACATTGAACTATCACCAGCACCGCACTGCAGAATCCAAAAATACTTCAAAAGCCAAGCTACCCAGTAAGACCCTCCTCTTCTACACAAGGCTAGGCTGAGCACGGAGGTCAGCTGACCCACTAAGGCCACTCCCACACGGGCTGGTTAGACGCTGTCAATCATTACGGTTGATTTTTATGGGAAGAAGGGACCGCCATAGAATCTAAGTGCTTGTGGAGAAATAATCCTAAATAAGAAGTTCAGAGTGCGGAGGCTTTTTTCACGGCTTTGGCAGTCCCTTCTTCTCTTTGGGACTGCTACCCTTCCACTTATTAGTGTTTGGGTCTCCTCACGCTGCCACCTATATTCTTGGACCCCACAGACCAGGAGTAACTTCTGCCTATATACCAAGCGCCCTGAGCTACAGGTGCTGAGCGGGTGAATCCCCAGAGCAGGGATCCCCAGAGCAGGGATCCCCGTTCGGCACCAGGTGAGTCAATACCTCCTAGGGGAGCGTTTTCTTTACATCAATCTTTTAAAGACCCATCTGGCGTTTCCCCACATATTTCTATACACATTGATTTCAATGGGGCTTCTTAGACAAGCGTTAAAACGCAGCGTACTTCAAGTGCCGTCTGTTCTATTCTCATGCCTTACTGTGTTTTACAACGTGATCCTTTGCCTATTGAAATGAATTGGGGGAGTTCTCAGCGCTGCTCAAAACGTGGTGGAATGCGGTTACTGCGTTTTCAGCTGCGTTTTTCAGTTCTGGCATTATCAGCACGGCCGCGTTTATAACAGCGCTGGAAACGTAGTAAACGCAGCATTAAACCCGCAGCGTTTTTTGAAGCACCTGTATGAGAGCGGATGGACATCAGATGGGGAACCCTTGCATGGCAGCTGCCCACATAACAATTAACGACAGGAGAGGATGACGCAGCAGGAGAGTCGCGCCCGGAGCTGAACAAGCGCGGCGGTCAGGGAGGTAAGTATAGTAGACAATGCCTGATTTTTGGTTTTGCTGCTCCCCAGCAACCGGATGAAAACTATATAAAACTGAGGTGGAGGCTAAAAAATAGGGTGAATCCTTGAGAACGAAGAACCGGATGTGTCAGGATTAGAGATGAGCGAACGTACTCGGTAAGGGCGATTTCGCAATCGAGCACCGCGATTTTCGAGTACTTCACTACTCGGGTGAAAAGTACTCGGGGGCGCTGTGGGGCGGGGGGTTGCAGCGCGGAACAGGTGGGAGCTTTCTCTCTCTCCCTCCCCCCCCCCCCCACTCCCCTCTGCAACCCCCCGCCCCACAGCGCCCCCGAGTACTTTTCACCCGAGTAGTGAAGTACTCAAAAATCGCGGTGCTCGATCGCGAAATCGCCCTTACCGAGTACGTTCGCTCATCTCTAGTCAGGATACAATTTAGGTTCAGTAGGATCTGCAGGTTCTAAGTGTTAGGCCAGCTTCACACCGGCGAGAAAATCCGGCGAGATTTGTTCGTGATATGTACCTTGCGAGACACACAAATCTGACACCAATATGAACCCCCTTCTTTTGAATGGCGTCATACACTTAAGTGAGTCGTCCCTGCATCGCAATGCGAGAAACAAATGGCGGCACATCCTATGTTGTGCGCGCTCTCACATTGCACCTCCTATAGTCTGCAATGGGGCCGCGGCCTCATGCGATGCAGGGTTTACCCCCTGAAAATAATGGGAGAATGTCCGTGATCTTCCTCTGTGAACCGCGACAGAGGATCGCTTCTACCCCGAAGTGACGGAAGGCAGTTCTGAAATAAAAACTTCTCGCATCCGTAGCGAAATCGCAAGTTGGCGAGCGCCATATTGGACTGTGATTCACGGCCTGATGTCTCACTCGCCGGTGTGAAGTCAGCCTTGTGGTATATCTGGCACCCGTGGACCGCCTGATCTGCCCCCCCCCCCCACCCGTTTACTCCGATGTATTTCTTCTATTTCATATGAATTATCGTATAAACCGCGGCGGTCACCAAAAGGCGGATTTGAGAACCAGCGGCGTGTCCCGATGACTCGCAGATGTGTTGGATGTGAACCTTTTTGTTACCATTGATAATTGCACACTGTTCTTTACTGCCGCAGTGCGTTAACCCTCCAGTGCCCGGTGGCGTTGGCCCCAACCGCTTTAATATGGAGCATAGAGTGATGCCACTTCATACTGAAGAAGTCATCAGAACTAAATGACACGCAGAAAACCTACAGATTCCTATTGGTCTCTATGTAAAGCCAAAGCTGAGTGTTACCAATAAGTGAGAAGTGAAAGCGTTAATTGCCGTTGCTATGGTGAAGACCGCGGCCTTTCACGGAGCGCTCGCTTTCATCTTGTTTCAAGTGGCGCCTCAGACGGCGGCTGATAATGACACCTCGGAAGATGCAGGTTTGTAAATACAATTACATGGCAATTTCCCAGGCGACAGTCTATGAAGAGCGACCACAGCGGCGCGGTAAACGCTCGCAGCCTCTTCCAGTCACAGCGCTTGGGATTTCTGCCCTCTTGTAAGTTCAGGGAATTAGAAAATCAATAGTGTGAAATGCCTGACAATACGTGAAGACGCCGGCTGTCCAGAATGTCAATAATGCCGCCTCCCGAGCGGCTGCCGGTCATCAGCGTCTGGAGCGAGAAGAGGAACGCCATTACATGAAGCGCCGCACTTTGTGCCGATATAACATAATGGTTGTCAGCCAGGGAGGGAAGCTGCAGTTTAAATGACTTGACATGTTGGAGCATGACTATAGCAAAACTATCGGGCTCCGGGGCCCGTTGCCACCGCACCCCCCGCCTATAGTTACGCCCCTGGCCTGACTCGCTCCTGCTAGTTTGGGGCTTTAAACCCGTGCTGTATATTTACAATGGCCGGGTCTAGAGCCCAGGAGCAAGCGCTGTAAATATATGGTGCTTAGTCTTTAATGGGTTAAAATCAGCAACAGCGATCAGCGGACCGCATTATTCTCAGCAGCTTGTGGGGATTCCCGATATCATCCAGACCGCAGCTACCGGGAAACGCTGCAGACTCTCCATGTAAAATAGACTATGGAGAGCGCAGCGCCGGCGTCCACGAGCGGAGGATCATAGCGATGCTCCACTCATGGGTTTTAAGTCGCAGCATGCTGCGATTAGCCGCGATTCTCCACAGTGAGCCTGTCAGTAGGTAAACTACTATATATATATATATATATATATATATGTGTAATTTGTACCTGTAATCAGGGCTTGAAAAAGGTACTTGAAGTACCGAAACGCGTTGCCTTGTTACACCCGGCTGTGCCAAGTGCTTTTATATGTGGAATAAAGGAGAGATTGTTTCCTGAATCAGCCATTCGACGTTTAAACTTTTGCGGAGATGATTGGAAATAGGAGGAGGAATAGTGGACGCCATAACCCCCTCCTTCAAAGTAAGTTATCAATCTGAAAGTGCATGTATTGTGCGAGCCCATGGGGAGAGCGCAGGAATTTATTGAATCATTTTTTTCCTTCTTTGTATGGGGGCGCCCTATATTTGGTGAACCCCAGGAATTCCAGCAGCTTTCCCCTGGAGAAGTGGATGCCATTGGACATAGGACCACACAGAAACCAATCCCTAGGTGAGACCACTGGTACTCTAGGGTGCCAGCAGTCTATACCAGGTGAGATGTTTTTTAATCCATTTTTTGTCTGGCGCTCCCTCAACGACACATATCCTCCCAAGTCAGACTGAGAAAACCGAGCACAAAAGAACCTTCATTGCAAGATACCCTCCTGGCCATTACAAAGTAACTCTGCACCAACTCTACAAATAGGGTCCTTACAAGAGAGCATGAACTTATAAGCCAAGATATGCAAAAAGCATCCGAGCTGACCAGTGCGGTGGAGGGAAGTGTGAGCGCTTTAGAGGACCAAGATGCCCCTGGGCAAAGAGATGTTCAGACACCGACCCAAATGCTCAATAGGCTCCTTAATAAGACAGAGGACAATCACACGGGAATAACGTCCGTTTTGTCGGCCTGCCTGAAAAGGTGGAAGGTACCGACCCCTGGGAATACTGAGACCCGGCTTCAGAATTTGGAAAAGTAACGCTGTCCCCAATGTACGCTGTGGAGAGAGTGCAGAGAGCACCTATGCCTCCAGGCCGGATTAGGTCCTAGATGCTACAGAACAGCAGCAGCTTCCCATGTCCATGAAGCACGCAGTTATGATAGTTCTCCGTAAACTTGGGAAGGGCCCATTATTGCCCGATTGGTAAAGATCTATGTCCTTATTTCCCGTAGACATGAACATTTTTGCTAAAGTCCTGGCCACCAGACTCAGCAGTTTTGTGTCTTCATTGGTTCATACCAGTGCAATCCGCAGCTCTTAATATTCATCGGGTCTATGTCAAGTTCACAAATTCCAGTAGATCATTATATTCTATATAAGGTATTTGATATAGTGTGGAGTGGGCATATCTTTGGGCACTGTTAAAAGCTGTGAGGTTTGGGCAGAAATCTCTATCTTGGGTCAACTCTTATGTGATCCTACAGCCTGTATCCAGATTAATGGGAGGCGGTCTTCTGAATCTTAATAAACTATTTGTAGAGCGCCAACGTATTCTGCAGCGCTTTCAAAACACAGAGGGACATAGATGACACAACAAATACAGGTAGTAATCAGTCATTAGGAATAAAAGGGGATGGGGGGCTGCTCCAGCGAGCTTACATACAACATGGAGAGGGTGATGTAGGAGGTACAGGGGTGGGAGATGTACACTGTAGGCAAAGTGGAGAAGTGTGGGGTGCCGTAGATAGATCAAAGTCCAGGCATGGATGGCAGGAGCGCCGGGAGGTAAGGGGGTGAGGGGGTTAGATCAGGAGGTTTGGTATGCTTCTTTGAAGAGGTGTGTTTGTTTTCAGGGCACACGTGAAAGGCTGTGCGTCAGGGGATTGTCCGGATGTCTTGGGGTAGAGCATTCCAGTGGACCGGTACTGCTCTAGAGAGGTCCTGGAGGCCAGCATGTGAGGTTCGGATTAGGGGGGCGTTTAGTCTGAGTGTTAGCGGAACAGAGTGCACGGGCTGCGTGATGTATGGACGAAAGGGAAGCGATGTACAGCAAATACAGAGAGCTTTATGGATGAGGGTAAGGAGTGTGAATCGAGTTTTCTAGTGGATGGGCAGCCAGTGCAGCGACTGGCATAGTGCAGAGGTGTCTGAGAAGCAGCTGGATAGAAAGAGGAGTCTGGCTGCCGCATTAAGTATGGATTGGAGAGGGGAGAGTCTGGTGTGCGGAAGGCCAATCAGCAGCGAGTTGCAGTAGTTGAGTCGGGAGTGGATGAGGACGATGAGTGTCCATGGTGAGGAACAGACAAATTTTTGCAATATTCCTGAGGTGCAGGTGGCATGTTCGGGCCAGAGATTGGATGTGGGAGGGTAAAGGAGAAGTCAGAGTCCAATGTGACCCCAAGAAAAGATATGATGGAGTGCTTGAATGAGGAGGGGTAGATGCCAGAGGTCAGAGAAACATTGAAGATGGTGGTGAGGTGAGTAATGACAGCCAGGGAGAGGGACCGGAGGAGGTGTGAGGGAAGAGGCTCACTGGTGCAGGTGGTGGGGCGAGCAGAGGAAAGCAGTCTGTGGAGACTTCTTCCTCTGTCATTGGTTGAAGTGCAGATAGTGACTGAGTAATGGATGCAGTGCTGAAGACCAGGATCGGGGCTAGCCATGTACTGTGTGGTGATTTATTTTTGGATATTTTCAGTTTTTTCTTTGGAATGCAGGGCTAGCTCTACAGCTATTTTGGCTGAATATGGGTATGAGTCAATGAGGGTCATTATCCCCTTGTTATTTGGCTTGGCAATAGAACCCATGATGATCCAGAGGTTCACATAGGTATGTTATGGGTTTAAGTGAATACCTCTGGAAGAGAAAATCGTGGTATACGTGGACAAGACTATGAAAAACTAAATATCACTGCTCTTCTATTACGCTTCTGACACCAGTGAGCTGTAAATTGTGGTGTAAATTGTCCTGGTTATTGGTGGGGAGAACAGATTTAACTAAAATTGTATGGATGCCACAGGTGCACAACTCTCCGATCGCCATACAACGGCGGACTTTTTATAGGGTCAATAGTCTGTTCAGGAATCTTATACATTGCAGTTGCAAAGGATGAGGGGAGACAGCCGGGTCCCAAGCCATACTTCTATTATTTAGCCTCTCAGTCGCACTTTAAGGGATGGGAATCTGAGGAAACATATTAATAAATACAGCATGTATACCATTTGTGTGGAAGGTGAGGAAGATGATGGAGCGGTGGGCTGTACTACTTACACCCATTTGGGGGGTCTCTGATTGATGGAGCTTAACCGTGTGGAAGGCTTGGATTACTGGCGTGAGACGGATCAAGCATATACTGATGGTCTTTACACTATTTGATCAACTTCAAACCAAGTTCACATTCATAGTTCCATAAAGCTCTACAGTTTAGACACGCTTTGTGCAGAAACACGGTCTGCTAATATGCAAGTTATGAGATTGACCGCAGCAGAACTAATAGGCGACGCGAGTACAAGAGCGGCACGATCGGGACTTCATAGAATCTTTTATTGAGCTGTCCCTATCTACCTTGAAAGAGAAGTGGGAAATGGACATCCGTCCGCTTGAAGGACACCGGATGGAGCTCTTGCAGTATATTCCTAAATGATCATTGAGTGATGTGCACCGTCTGTCTTATCTCTATGTGATCTAGTGGATCCGTAGAACACCAGACGTTTTACATAAAACTGGACTGAAGAAATGCTGTACGTAAATATGAAAGACTGGGGGATAAATGGTTAACGGTTCTGGGATTGGCAGCTTCACACTGAGAATAGGTCTAGGCTAATTAACCCGCTGCACTGCTTCCTATCCATCTAGCAATGACTCCTCATCCGCTGCACTTGTAATAACCATATGGGAGGGGTGAGCGGCACAGCTGTGACAAAACAGGCCAATATGGACATTAAATCTATTTTATGGGTGTACACCAGCTTCACAACTCCTGTTTATTGTGGGAAACGGAAGGTGGGGGGGGGGGGGGTGTTTATTGAAAAATGTAATAAAAGACATTTACTGTAAAGCCATAGCGGGGCTCCTGATGTATTAATGCTCCCCTATGCCGCAGTGTTCCCTCTCCTGCCCCAGTGTTACTTGTGCCGGCTCTCCTCTAGTCCTCTGGAGGGTAACATGTATGATGTGACGTCCTATAACTGCGTCTCTTACAATGACGGGCCTTATTCCATTGGAATGGTTGTCTAGGATAACGGAGATCTTGCAGATCAGGGTCCCCCTCCTGTAGAGCAGGACATATAATCCTCACCCACCAATAATCCGAGCCTTCATTTTTGTGACTCAAATGTTCACTTATTTTTGATGTTGTATAATAATTGAAAATAAACTTTTATTAAAAAAGCTACAGAATTAGTTCCAGCAAACGGTAAATATCAAAGTATCAATCACATGGTTTCATTCGGGATGAAGAAATAAGATTGACCCATGTACTACCACTGGGCGAAGCTACATAATAACTGCTACAGCCGCCCGAAGCACAGAACCCCACAGAAGACGCCGACCTGTAACTTGTCCCCATAGTTGTATCTATCATTATATGCCATTCTGGAATGAAGTATTTCCTAAACAAGTGCTTCATTCAATGTGATGTTCGCTACTTTCAGATTTTTTTTTACTCCTGTTCCCAAAGCCGACCCCAAATCAGACTTACCCCGAGGAGGAGGGACAGTCTTTACCTGATCACACATTTTATTCCCCATCTTTTTTTTAGATATTTAAGATCAAAGTTTACGTCATGTGACCGTGAAATGAAGAACGTAATATTTTATTATAAACATTTCAGGGCTTGGGGCAACACGGCTGATCTCCCCAACTCCCACTCTTGGTGCCCCCGGCAGTCAGCTGGTTGTCAGGGAAAGCTACGACCAGCCGCACATCTTTCCCTTCAGTGTCCTTTGCAGGCAAAAATATATTCCAGGATGTCCATTCACGGACCTCCGGACCACCAGGATGAGAGCAGCTGGTAATAGGAGTGCTAAGTGGGCACCCGCTGTGTCCTAACAGCATACGAACAGGGATTGTTTATCCTCTCTTGTGCGACCACTAGTGCACAACGGCATCTGCAGGAGGCCGGAGAACCACGTCTGGCCACCAAAGCACCGACTGGGCATATGGCTTTAGGACTATGCGTCGGGTTCCTCATATTAAAGAATTTAATGAGACACCTTTAAGGTCCCAATTGTTTAAAAGTGTCATTTCTTACCTGAATTACTCCTCCGCCTTCACCTTTACTGCCAGCTAAAAACTGTTCAGGCAAACCAATCATCTTCCCCAGCCAGTCTAACATGACTGTTTCCAGCTCCGTGCACGCCGGACTTGAGGCCTTGAAATAAAAAAAATTGATATAAAATCTACAGGAAGATAGAATAACCATGAAGATCCTGCTTGTACATAATAGAGGGGGGAAAGAAATCACCACATTTGTGGCTCTATAAAGCGCTTTTTCCCCCAAAGTGGGGGAAACTCAGTCCGCCTCACAAAGCAAACATGCCAGAATCGTTCTCACATCTGCGCACCCTCTGTAATCTCGGGTCTAGAGGCTACGGACACATTACATACGTCTGTCAAGGACAACAGTCAAACTTACCCAGGAGAAGCCAATGCATCCTATCGCCCCGCACAACATGTCAGCGAGCATCGCTGGGTAGGAGTTTGCAGTCGGGAAATAAGCAAAAAAATAGGGGCTGTGCCAGTGCGTAACCTGAAGGAACACAAACCGCAACAATGTATCATTATGACAGATTTGGGTTTGTGCAGAACATTCACAGAAAGAGACAACCTGAATCACGATTGTAATTAGACCTCAGCAGGGACCAGGACATCAGATACACGCATTATTAGATCACTAATCGTAAGCTTCCCATTAATGTCGCACCTAAATATTCACGGACGCGGCTTCCTGTAAGAGGACTCATCCGTTAGAAGTAGAAGACGGATTTGTGTTATATTAACTGAAAAGAACAAATCGGTAAAATATTGCAACATCCATCGTCTGATACCGGTGAGAAGCCCCGAGCTCCTGACACTAATGGGTTAATGAATTCGCTGCGTGGGGTAAGAGGACATCTATGGGATGCTATAAGGCCGCTTTCACACGGGCGACAGCGACATCTGCGCTACAGAATTGCAGCTTTCTCCAGGTGATGTTGTAGTCCGTGACGATTGGTGGCTTCGCTGACCGCCATTTTATCACCAGAACGTTATGAGGCGTTTCTAATAATAAAAATGTATCGCACGAAAATCGAAGGTTTGTGCGATGCAACAAGGAGGCTCCATAGGGACGCAGCTTCACGTTTTGTAGCCTGTGTGAAAGCAGCCATAGGCCGCAACGCGATTTAGACACGAGATAATTGCAGTGATATCGCATTGATGGTCCGTGTGATATCACAGCATTGGCTTGCGGCGATAATGTGATTGTGTTTCTACAAAGTCGCATGACTTTGTAGCACAATGTGCGAAGATTTCCGGGGGGGGGCTTGAAATGCAAGCCCTACCCCTAAAATAACCCCTAGCTGCATAAAATAAAAGGTATATAATTACTACATTACACACACACACTATATATATATATATATATATATATATATATATATATATATATATACATACATATACACACACACACACACACACACACACACACACCACCTCTCCGGCGCTGTCAGCTCCCTGCACGACACCCCTGAAGCTCCCTGGTAGTTGCTTGAAGTCTCCTGCGTTAAGTTGCGGTTCTGCGGGGGAACATGCGGTTCTTGTGCTCACACCCACGCATGCTCTGCATTCCAAGCCCTGGAAGGGGAAAGACTTCTCACAAGGAGAGACTCCACCATGGCTGAGCTCCGGCATCTCTCCTTCAACTCCATCACCTCTTGCTTCCAGACTCTTCTCTTCTGACGCTCCAAACTCTACACACCAACTCCTCCCTCAGTCACCTGACACATTTCCACAAGCGCACATAGACCAATACATATAACCAGACAAAACGATACATTTTTCAGACATTACCGGACATTAACCCTTCGGTGCACTGTTGTGTTAATAGAGCGGTCACTGTTCCATTTAACACTACATACAGTGACATGAGCCATACACAAAACATACAAATCCTGCAGTGCTGGAGGGACCCCGAACTCAGGGCCACTACACCTAGACTTGTCCTACTGATTAGTAGAGCGACTGGAACGTGGGAGCCGGCACACTGCAAGCAGCATAGAGCGTGCCAGCGTCACTGGAAGCAGAGCTCAGCACCAAGCGTGCATGAAAGATATGCATGTAATATGGGGGACACATATGTGAGCGAGTCCTAAACTCGGCATCGGACTACATGCCACAAATCTAAAAGAAAAAAAAACAAAAACATCTTCGGTTGAGGCTAAAACCTGACTAGTCATATCAAAGTCAGATGTCAGTGGTGGGATTTAGCGTCATGACCAGGGTATGGCCGACTCACCCAGTATTAAATAAATCCATACCTCTTTTTTTTCCCGTTAATAAATCTCCGAACCACTTCTTAATTGGAATATTTTGGCCACAGCAGCCTTTATTAAACATACACAAAATAAACACCGTATCCATTAAACTATACGGGGAAGGAGGCCCTTGGAGTCCCATCCAATATAATAATAATAATAATAATAATAATAATAATAAGGGTCTGGCGTATAATAATCCATGAAACAAAACTGTACCTGGCTTCCAACCGTCACCCGGCTCGGATGCCCAAAAACCCCCTCTGGGAGGCAATCAACATATAAAATTGTAGGCCACCCGGGACCCCTTCCCTGGCCTGCTACCACCGCGCCAGACCCAACCAAAACCATTAGGGTGATAATCACTCCAGGTGAGGCCGTCCCCACCGTAACTCCTTCCACCCAATATAAACTGCCTCCAAGGACCCCCCCCCCCCCCCCGCCTGCCACAGCCAGCACGACTTACCCCCTAAGTCTGCGCCGCCCTCCATACCATCAACGCCCTTTCTATCCCTTCTTGTATACGCAATGACCACATATCCCAGCCGACGTCATTTAAATGTACGCCGTCATCTAACCAATACCCCCCTACCCCACCTTCCAAAATCTCATGTCTAACTTTAACCCCTCCATTTCTAACCACAAAAGCTGAAATGTGTCTATTTATTTTTATTCTTGCTTTGTTAATTTTCAGAACTGATCTGGCCATCCTCCATGACTTTCTGGGCAAGATTTCGGACCATACAATTACCATGGCTGGGAATGCCCTACGGAGCCGCAGAAAGTCATGTTGGATGTCCCGCCTAACCTCTCTGGCTGGACGCCCCCCAAGGTCATTACCCCCTGCATGTATTACCAGAACGTCTGGAGCCCTATCAAGCTCTGCATAGGACGTGATTTCTGGTATGACCCTTCCCCACATCATACCCCGAGTACCCATCCAGCGGATTATGGCCTCCCTTCTGGAAAAACCCAGCTGTCTTCCTTCTGGTCTAACCTGCGCCCGCTCAGCTGCCCAAAACACAAAAGAGTGCCCTAATATCCACACGAGCGCCGGGCTTCCCTCTGTCAAGAAACACAATGAAAAAGGAACAAAAAAGAGGGAAAACAAAAATGGGGGCGTTAAGCAGGATAACTTTACATATGATCATCATAATGCAATCCATAACATAGGGTTTTTTTTTTTTTTTTTTTAATACTATATCTCTACGTATTATACATTCCCAAACCATCCTTCCGGCCTGACGTACAGCCGGTATCTATTGGATCTCCATCTGCCAATTTTTTGTAACACTCCCGGGCTCAGGCCTCGCTCGTATGCCTCCGTAGCTGCCCCTATTCGGAACGAATGCGAAGAAAATCCCATCCGCTCCATGCCCAATTCTTGCAACGCTTTTCCCAGCATTGCGCCAAATTGAAACTTAGATACAAAAGACCCGTCCCTATGCTGGAATAAAGGACCCTGGTCGCCCGGCACTTTTTCCATCAGGCTAATGAAACACGTTACGGGGCACATCCTAGCACCCGACACTCTACCCAATACAATCCTCTTCCCTTTTCGCATCTGATCTGTTTTTGAGTGTGTCAGCCAAATAACAACATTATCTTCACTCAAACTGACGTCTGTCCTTTGTAAACCGCCAGCAGTCGTTTTACTAGGTGACACCAGCTCGCTAATGCGAAACGCCCCAAAAAATGCAAACGAAAAAACCGATTGAAATAGCGCAACTTCGGAATCATCCAAACAAACGTCTTCCAATATCCTACCAATCCTTTCTAACATGGAAAAAGAAATTGGCCTCCTCCTATCCTTCACCCTCCTCCCTTTCTTGAAACCCTTCAAAGTCTGGGATATAATAAAGCGCTTTGTAATATCCTCCGTACCCCTAAGTTTAAAGCCAAATGCTAAACCCGCCATTAATCTGTCGATCTTGGCCACCGACCAATTAGCACCATGCGCCTCACTTATCAATAACAACAACGCCCCTACCTGGTCCTCCTCAGAATATACCTCCCCTATATTCTCAATCCACTGCATCCATTCTCCCCAAGCTGCCTCATAAGCTTTCAATGTGCCGGCCGCCAGCGACCCCCGGATCAGGTGCTCCGCCGCACGTCGACCAATCGCCAAAGTTCCGGAGGGCACAGCCGTCCTTCCGTATCCGCCTCTGGCACCAGGGTCCGAAAGCGCTCCCACTGAAAGCGAGAGAGTGAGTCAGCTATGCAGTTTTTTACCCCAGGAACGTGTTCAGCCACAAACCAAGCGTTCAATGTTAACCCTGACAGAACCAATTGCCGCAACAAATCAATAACCGGAGCCGAAGACGCCGATCCCTTATTAATAGCCTGCACTACCCCCAGGTTATCGCAACCAAAAATCACTTTTTTGTTTCTGAAAAATTTACCCCAAATAACTACCGCAGCCACAATCGGAAACAACTCAAGCAACGTTAGGTTTTTTGTTAAACCCGCTGTCACCCACTCCTCTGGCCAAGCTTCCGCACACCACTGACCCCTGAAAAATGCGCCAAAACCGGCGCTTCCCGCTGCATCAGTGAACAACTCACATACTGCACTATCGACCACTTCCTCAATCACCATGGTCCTCCCGTTGTACTTCTCCAGAAAGGACAACCAAACCTCCAAATCAGCCTTCAAACTCTTTGACACCCTTATAAAATGGTGAGGCTTTTTAACCCCTGCTGTCGCTCGTGCCATTCTTCTACCAAATATTCTTCCCATGGGCATAATTCTCCCAGCAAAGTTTAACTTTCCTAACAATGACTGCAACCGCTGCAATGTAATCTTTTTCCCTGCCTTTGCCTTCTGCAATTCCTCCCTTAAGACCTCTAACTTTTCCGTGGGTAACCTAAATTCCATTGCTTCGGTATCAATTGTAATCCCTAGAAAACTTAAAGATTTCGTTGGCCCTTCCGTCTTTTCAGGAGCCAATGGGACGCCAAAATGATTGGCCACCCATTGAACCGTTGCTAACAAATTGCCACACATGGGCGAATCTGCCTCGCCAATGCATAAAAAATCATCCAAATAATGGATAATAGAACGCGCCCCTGACACCTCATGCATCACCCATTCCAAAAATGTGCTGAACATCTCAAAATACGCACAAGAAATAGAACAACCCATGGGCAAGCATCTGTCAACGTAATACTGCCCCTCCCAAAAACACCCCAGCAGTTTGCAACTTTCCGGATGAACCGGCAGCAAACGAAAAGCCGATTCGATATCGGTCTTGGCCAACAAAGCTCCCTTACCGAACTTTTGAACCCACTTAACCGCTGTGTCGAATGAGGTATAATCCACCGAACACAGCTCGGGGTCAATCCCATCATTGACCGAGGCCCCTTTTGGCTAGGATAGATGCTGAATAAGCCGAAACTTGTTCGGCTCTTTTTTCGGCACCACCCCAAGCGGTGATACAATCAAATCGTCCCATGGTGGAGCTAAAAAGGGGGCCCGCCATTCTCCCTAATCGTACCTCTTTCTCCAACTTTTCTTTTACCACCTCCTTGTGCAACAACGCTGACTTCAGGTTCCTTAACGTAACAGGAACTACATGCCCCGGAGGGGGAATACGAAAACCAACATCAAAACCATCAAACAATAAAGAACTTTTCTCCCGGTTCCCATATCTACTTAGATAAGGGGCCATCCTTTGTAGCATCACCGGCGTCATCCCTTTTTCCACCACTACCGGCACTTCTGGCCTTGTCTCTTTTAAAACAACGCGCTGCTCCGTGCGACACTCCGTCGCAAACTGAGCAGACGTGCTTGAATCGACAGGTGGCCCCAAACTTACATCTCCCCTCATTAAATGCCCAACACACGCCGGGCTTCTTAACATTTTGTTGGCCCACCTGCTGTCCCGTTCCTCCCCCTGATCCAACGCCGGCCCCGCCGGCCCCACCTTGAAAAGGATGCCCGTACCTGACCGGGGCCATCACCCTTAACCAAAGACCAATGTCTTTATTATCCCACCGTATGCTTGGCCTGACCGCCTTTCGTTGACGAAACTGTTCGTCATAACGAAGCCATGTCTGCCCGCCATACGTGCGATACGCTTCCGCTATCGCATCTAAATAACAAAAAAGGCCCGAACAATTCTCCGGGGCTTTTTCGCCTATCACATTAGCCAAAATCGCAAAAGCTTGCAACCAATTTTGAAACGTTTGCGGAATCAACCGCCACCGTTTCTTTTCTTCGTCCTCCTTCTTAGAATCAGTCCTTTTTCCTTTGTCCAAGTTAAACTTTTCCAAAGGTAAGAGGGAAAAAATCTCTACATATTCATCTCTCCAGATTTTCTCGCGAACCTCCTTCTTTAGATGGGCCCCTAGGGGCCCCTCAAAACAGACATAGACTTCACCCCTGGCCTTATCGTCCAGTCGGATCGCGTCCCCATCTTTCTCCGTCTGAATTCCTACAGTCACCCCCGACACCGCGGATCCTGTAGTCACCCCTTGACTCCCACCTACCGCGCCACTTCCTTGTGAAACGCCTCTTGACCCTTCAGACAACCACGCCGCCACTGGCGATGCAACTGTCTGAGTCCCCAAACCCAGGCCCTGCTCACAGCGGACCAACATCTCCCGCATGTTACCTAACAACGAGCGTAATTCAACTTCCCGCTGACCTCCACCTGCACTACCCTCACTCCCCCCTAACATAAACTCCCCGCTCCCCCTAGGCAGATTAATATCATCAAAATTATAGCATTGTGTTAAACATTCATGCTCACCGGGCCGCATGGGCGCTGTGATCCCATCAGCCGTCATCCGCGGATCCGGTCGTCGTTCCTGCGCCCGACTTGCGCCAGCCGCCGTCTCGTCCCGCTGGTAGGGAAAAAGGCTCTCTCGCTGCCGTTGCTCCGGATCGTTTAACTGCTCCGGGCCCACTTGGCGCCCGTCTGGTAGTGGCACGAAGATGGCCGACCTGACCTGCCGACTACCTCCTGCCACCTCGCAATGCACTCCTGGAAATAAATCCCTGGGGCGCTCCGACAAGCTCCCCGTAGCCCTCGGCGGATCTTCCTGCTGATGAAACAATCCTGCTCCCTGCACCAAGTCCGAAACCTGGGGGCGCTCGGACGAGCTCCCCGTTGCCCTGGGCGGATTTTCAAAGCGACGCACGGCTCCTACCGCGCTTCGACCTCTCTCTCGCTGCCTGGCCCCCCCCCGGGCCGGCACTTCACCCTGGGGGGTAGCCGTGTCCTCTCCGTCTAAGATGGCGTCTGGCCGGGCAAGCCCCGCCCCCCGAGGAGAGCGAGACCTGCGGCCGGCCGTTGGACCCGGGCGTTGTCTCGGATTCCTCCTGGCCGGTCTGTCCCCAGCCACCCTGGCTGTGGGTGATGAGCGACCGGCCAGAGGGTCCCCGGAGGGGCTCCTAACCCTGCGCCGGGTCCTGGGCTCCGCCTCCTCGGCTATTAACCTAGCCGGAGGACGTGTCCTGCGCGCACGCGCGCGCCTTGCCGGGGCTCCGTCTCCGCTGGCTGCTGCAGGCTCACCTCTCTCCGCTCCTGTCATCTGAGCCTGCAGCCACCCCGGGGGATGATTCACCGCCGCTGCCCGGAGGATCGCTAAGGCTGCTTCCACCGCTGACATCCCGGTAACCTGTTCTTCTCTGTACTCGGCGCTCACTCCGCTACCGCTCTTCCCAGCTGGGTCCTCCGCAAACACTAGCTCCGCTCCGCTGCCGATAAAACTTCTCTACCGGCTCCGCTATCTATTCTCTCTCTCTCTCACTTTCTCTGAAACGTTTCTCTCTCTCTGAAAACGTTCAAAAGATGGCGCTCCCGCCCAAATGCCCCTTTTTATAACTAACCCCCCCCCCCTGCAATTCCCCCCCCCCTTCTTTTCTCACTAACCAATCCCTTTAAACTACTTCCTAACAATCACTCCCCTCACCTTTACAGTTAACCCTATCCTAACTTTCTTGTTCCCGGCAAACCCTGTCATGCAGGGCCTACACGTATATGCCCCTCGCGGCACGTTCCGGCCCTTTTCTGTCTCAGGGGTCACACTTTCATTACTACGATATTGTAAGAATGTCCTAACATGGACACCGTACAGGAGGAGCGCTGGGGGAGATGTGAAACTAGCAGTTTACTGCAGGGTAAGGAGGAGAGGACCTTCATGTTACAGCCAGGGGAGGAGGAGAGAGAGGATTACTGTATGAAGACTTGTAGCTAGGTTCTCCTCCACCTGGGCAAAGATTCGGTTTACCGCTCTCCTGTCCCCCCCCCCCCACTGTATATCGTGATAGATTGGAAAAGTGATCAATTGAGCCCTAAAAAATACGTCAAATCAAACTTTTAAAAATAAAAATTGAAAATGTTGAAAAAAAACAGACACTATTCCCAAAGATCAATGTAAACAAAAAGGAAATGAACACAATCGGTATCGCTGCTCCAAAAAAGCCCAAACTATCTAAATATTGTACCATTTATCTCACACGGTGGAAACGCATCTCCGCCGCTGCTGTGCCTCATTACCCGCATGTCTGCCGCTATGGAGCCTCATTACCTGCATGTCCGCTGCTGCGGAGCCTCATTACCCGCCTGTCCGCTGCTGCGGAGCCTCATTACCTGCATGTCCGCTGCTGCAGAGCCTCATTACCCGCATGTCCGCCGCTGCCGAGCCTCATTACCCGCATGTCCGCCGCTGCCGCGCCTCATTGCCCGCATGTCCGCCGCAGCAGAGCCTCATTACCCGCATGTCCCCCGCAGCAGAGCCTCATTACCCACAATGTCCACCGCTGCAGAGCCTCATTACTCGTATGGCCGCCGCTGCAGAGCCTCATTATCCGCATGTCCGCCGCTGCAGAGCCTCATTACCCGCATGTCCGCCGCTGCAGAGCCTCATTACTCGCATGTCCAGCGCTGCCGAGCCTCATTACCCGCATGTCCGCCGCTGCCGAGCCTCATTACTCGCATGTCCGCCGCTGCCGAGCCTCATTACCCGCATGTCTGCCGCTGCCGAGCCTCATTACCCGCATGTCTGCCGCTGCCGAGCCTCATTACCCGCATGTCCGCCGCTGCCGAGCCTCATTACCCGCATGTCCGCCGCTGCCGAGCCTCATTACCCGCATGTCCGCCGCTGCCGAGCCTCATTACCCGCATGTCCCCCGCAGCAGAGCCTTATTACCCGCAATGTCCGCCGTTGCGGAGCCTCATTACTCGCATGTCCGCCACTGCGGAGCCTCATTACTCGCATGTCCGCCACTGCGGAGCCTCATTACTCGCATGTCCGCCACTGCGGAGCCTCATTACTCGCATGTCCGCCGCTGCCGAGCCTCATTACTCGCATGTCCGCCGCTGCCGAGCCTCATTACCCGCATGTCCGCCGCTGCAGAGCCTTATTACCCGCAATGTCCGCCGCTACGGAGTCTCATTACCCGCAATGGCCGCCGCTACAGAGCCTCATTACTCGCATGTCCGCCGCTACAGAGCCTCATTACCCGCATGTCCGCCACTGCAGAGCCTCATTACCCGCAATGGCCGCCGCTACAGAGCCTCATTACTCGCATGTCCGCCGCTGCAGAGCCTTATTACCCGCAATGTCCGCCGCTACGGAGTCTCATTACCCGCATGCCCGCCGCTACGGAGCCTCATTACCCGCATGTCCGCTGCTACGGAGCCTCATTACCCGCATGTCCGCCGCTACGGAGCCTCATTACCCGCATGTCCGCCGCTACGGAGCCTCATTACCCGCCTGTCCGCCGCTACGGAGCCTCATTACCCGCCTGTCCGCCGCTACGGAGCCTCATTACCCGCCTGTCCGCCACTGCAGAGCCTCATTACTCATATGTCTGCCGCTGCGGAGCCTCATTACCTGCATGGCCGCCACGGCAGAGCCTCATTACCCGCATAACTTAGATACTGCAGAAACTACATACTTCTCATCTATTTTATTTCGGACGGATACATTACATGGCGATCTGCTGCGAAAATAGAGGGATGTGAGCAATGTAACATATCAGGCTGGGCTGAGTTAGTGTGTTGCCAAACTAGTAGTACTAGTTAGTAACAGTTACTATCACTATCACTATTTACTGACGCTTTACGGCTAGGACTGCACAGCGACTTTTGATCACAATAGGGTTTGTGCAACCAGAAATCACCGCGCAGCCCTACAGCGGCGCACGCACACTCGGCTCCACGGGGTCGCGATGGGAGTCGCACATTGCTGTGACTGCAGGTCACTGAAAACGCAGCAAGCATGGATGTTTTGCAACCTGCAGTTGTGGCAATGTGTAACTTGCAGCCCTGTTGACCTGAGTATGAATGTGATGTCGCAGGTCACATGGCGGTTTTCGGTCACACAACCGCCATCGCAGCCAAACGTCGCTGTGTAACCTTACAGGACAAGAGAATCTGACCTTCACCCTATACCCCTGCTTTGTCGGTTAGGAGTCTGGAAGGTGTTGTAGTCCTGCACTCCTCCTCTCTGACTCCGACATAATGGGACGCAGTACCGACCACCAGCTCAGCGTGTAGGTACCTTGTTACATGCATTCATACGGGTTTATCCCTGTGGTAACGGTTATTGGTGGTCTATCGGCAGCTCTCACCCCAGGCATGATAACCCTTTCCACATCCTTCATTATATCTTCATACGTCTCCCCTTCCTCTGGAGCGGAGTCTGGGATCATGGGCCGTAGGTATCCGGGCTCCACATCAGGAAATACGGTCCTGGATTCAATGTGCTCCAGGTAATCGGCAATGTAGTCCACCATATCCCGCCCTCTCCTCCTGAATTCGGCAGAGTTCATGCTGTCTTCTTTCTGCAGGTGAACGGCCTGAAGACATAAGCAGTGCTACGGTCAGCCACAGTTATTGCATTTCACAAAACCTCCCATTCTACTATGATGGCCAAGGGTTAAGGGTTTTACAGTCCTGCGACAAAACTGCGGGCTCCGGCTGTCAGGTGTGCTGCTGCTACTCCAGCTTATATTATGTAGCCGAATTCAAATAAAGGGACGTCCCCAAAAGTGGTAATAGTGACATCCCACAGTGGCCCCAGTAGTAATAGTGACATCCCACAGTGGCCCCAGTAGTAATAGTGACATCCCACAGTGGCCCCAGTAGTAATAGTGACATCCCACAGTGGCCCCCAGTATAATAATGACATCCCACAGCAGCCCCCAGTATAATAGTGACATCCCACAGCGGCCCTCAGTATAATAGTGACATCCCACAGCGGCCCTCAGTATAATAGTGTCACCCCACAGCGGCCCCCAGTATAATAGTAACATCCCACAGCGGCCCTCAGTATAATAGTGACATCCCACAGCGGCCCCCAAGGTAATAGTGACACCCCACAGCGGCCCCAGTATAATAGTGACATCCCACAGCGGCCCCCAATGTAATAGTGACATCCCACAGCGGCCCCCAGTGTAATAGTGACATCCCACAGCGGCCCCCAGTATAATAGTGACATCCCACAGCGGCCCCCAGTATAATAGTGACATCCCGCAGCAGCCCCCCCCCCCCTGTACAATAGTGACATCCCACAGTGGCCCCCAGTATAATAGTGACATCCCACAGCGGCCCCCAGTATAATAGTGACACCCCACAGCGGCCCCCAGTATAATAGTGACATCCCACAGCAGCCCCCAGTATAATAGTGACATCCCACAGCAGCCCCCAGTATAATAGTGACATCCCACAGCGGCCCTCAGTATAATAGTGACATCCCACAGCGGCCCTCAGTATAATAGTGACATCCCACAGCGGCCCCCAGTATAATAGTGACATCCCACAGCAGCCCCCAGTATAATAGGGACATCCCACAGCAGCCCCCAGTATAATAGTGACATCCCACAGCGGCCCCCAGTATAATAGTGACATCCCACAGCGGCCCCAGTAGTAATAGTGACATCCCACAGCAGCCCCCAGTATAATAGTGACATCCCACAGCGGCCCCCAGTATAATAGTGACATCCCACAGCGGCCCCAGTAGTAATAGTGACATCCCACATCAGCCCAGTAGTAATAGTGACAGCCCACAGTGGCCCCAGTAGTAATAGTGACATCCCACAGTGACCCCAGCGGTAATAGTGACATCCCACAGCAGCCCCCAGTAGTAATAGTGTCACCTCACAGCGTCCCTAGTAATAATAGTGACATCCCACAGTGGCCCCCAGTAGTAATAGCGACATCCCATAGTGGCCCCTGTAGTAATAGCGCCCCCCTCTGAGACCCAAATCCCCCCACCCCCCACCTCCTCTGCTTGGTGCTGTTGCTGCCACTGATCCCAGGAGCACAATGTGACGTGCTGCCAGACACCTTCTTCCCTCCCCTGCTCTCACGGAACCAAGTAGGAGATGTCAGAGGAGGGGGGAGGAGGATCCAGGCTGCACACTGACATCACAGTGTGCGCCGGGATCAGCCCCTCTAGCAGTGCTGCTGAGTGAATACCAGCAGGGGAGCTGCGGCACCCCTGCCAGTATTCACTAATGTGGTGAGCGGCCGACGGCGGCGACTGCCAGCTGGAAAGGCTCTGAGTGCCGCCTCTGGCACGCGTGCCATAGGTTCGCCACCACTGATCTAGAACATCTGAATCAGCAGATTTCATTAGGGTCGGCTGACCATTTGATGTGTGTTGGAGGCCTCCAGACTCTCCTCCAATGGCGGATGTTGGGGGAGGTAAGGATTAGGCAGCTGGACTTCAACTGCCTGCTCCTTCTGTTCTTGGGAGAGAAGCTGCTGCCGGAGGTTTGTGGCAGCACATTCCCCTACATATATTCCCCTGACCGAGTCCTAAAGCTGCAGAGACAGTTGAAAGCTGCCAGAGTAGAAGAATTGGATCCCCCGGCGCCCGACTTCGGCTTGGATCCTGTCCCAATGCAGCTTTCGAGGAGAAAGTTTCCCTTGTTCAGCATAGTGGCCCCCACTGGTATTATTGTACCTTGTCACCACTGGAAGCTTGGGGTTTGACAGCCCTTACATGGAGGAATGCTATAGTAAAAGTCTATCATGGCCCATGCGGATTTGTGTATGCAGCCTCCAACACAGATATGGTGACGCCTGGAAACTGCTCTGCACCAAGTTGCCGTGCTGGGAGGGGCTTGTGAGTGAGCGAATCAGAACACATGTAGATATAAGAGGCAGGACATGGAATACAAGTTGTGTCAGTTGTTGCAGAGTTATTGACTGCTACGGTGGGGAGGAATGCAAGCAGAGGCGTAACTTGAAGCTCCTGGGCCCCAATGCAAAACCTGTAATAGGGCCCCCAGCTATAATGTTTTATTCATAGTACTGGGCTCCATATATGGAGAAGAGAGGCCTTATGGGCCCCCTGAGGCTCCTGGGCCCGGGTGCAACCGCATCCCCTATAGTTTGAACCCTGAGCGCAAGCAAGCAGTGCAAGTTTTGATGTGGCTATGGTTGGAGCCATGTGGAAAACCCTGGAAGTCTGTGTGAGTGACTGGGAGCAGTCATGGAAGCTGTGCAAGAATAACCTGGAACCTCTTGTCTGGACTGTTGTGCTGAACAGCCAACCCTGAGGGTGAGGTGGCTCCAGTCATTTCCGCTATTTAGTTGAGTAAGAAAGCCCTTAACAACAAGAACTGGAAGGCTGGGTTCAAACAGGGCGGATTTGCCGCAGAAATTCCGCACGGAATTTCGCCACGGCAAATCCACCTGCGGCCGCTAATCTCGGGATTCTCAGAAATCTCATCCACACGGGACGGCCAATCCGCTGCGGCAAGTCAGGCTGGAACCGCGACAGCGGCCGCCGCCGCGGTTTCAGAATATGCAGCATATCCATTTATCTTTTATTTCGGCCGCGCTCTCCTCTATGGGAGCGCTGGCCGCAGCGGAAGAGCGAGCAGCCGGGCCGCTTCAAAGCCACTGCGGGTTTTTCCGCGGCAGTTCTTCCGGCGGAAATCTCGCGGTTTTTGCTGCGGCCAAACCGCGGGATTTCTGGCGGGAATATGCCCCGTGTGAACCCAGCCTAAGTGTTTAGGTACTGTTTGCAGTGTTAAGTGTCCACGGGACCAGTAGTCAATAGACTGGGTATACAGATGTAACAAAGTTTAAAGGAGATGTCCCGAGGCAGCAAGTGGGTCTATACACTTCTGTATGGCCATAATAATGCACTTTGTAATGTACATTGTGCATTAATTATGAGCCATACAGAAGTTATAAAAAGTTTTATACTTACCTGCTCCGTTGTTAGCGTCCTCGTCTCCATGGTGCCGACTAATTTTCGGCCTCCGATGGCCAAATTAGCCGCGCTTGCGCAGTCCGGGTCTTCTCCTCTTCTCTATGGGGCTCCGTGTAGCTCCGTGTAGCTCCGCCCCGTCACGTGCCGATTCCAGCCAATCAGGAGGCTGGAATCGGCAATGGACCGCACAGAAGCCCTGCGGTCCATGAAGACAGAGGATCCCGGCGGCCATCTTCAGCAGGTGAGTATGAAGACGCCGGACCGCCGGGATTCAGGTAAGCGCTGTGCGGGTGGGTTTTTTAACCCCTGCATCGGGGTTGTCTCGCGCCGAACGGGGGGGGGGGTTTAAAAAAAAAAAAACCCGTTTCGGCGCGGGACATCTCCTTTAACTTAACACATTGAGGTCACTTTCACACGGGCGACAAAATCGCACATATGACATCACTACGAAATGTGTGTATGTGGGTTCCTTCACACGAGCGATGTTTTGTAGCCTGTTACATTGCAAGAATAAAAAATCGTGACGCGCTTTATACAATCAGGATTTGCTATGTTCTGTAGCCCATGTTTCCTCATCTGGAATACTGGGTCCAGTTCTTGGCACCCCACTTTATAAAAGACATAGACAAACTGGAGCAAGTTCAGAGAAGAGTTACCAAGATGGTGAGTGGTCTGCAAATCATGTCCTATGAGGAACGGTTAAAGGATCTGGGAATGTTTAGCAGAAGAGAAGGCTGAGAGGAGACTTAATAGCTGTCTACAAATATCTGAAGGGCTGTCACAGTGCAGAGGGATCAGCCCTATTCTCATCTGTACAAGGAAAGGCTAGAAGCAATTGGGATGAGGCTGAAAGGGAGGAGACACAGATTAGGTATTAGACAGTGAGGGGGATCAATGAGTGGAACAGGTTGCCACGGGAGGTGGGGAGTTCTCCTATAATGGAAGTCTTCAGAGGCCGGACAGACATCTGTCTGGGATGATTTAGTGATCCTGCACTGAGCAGGGGGGTTGGACCCGATGACCCCGGAGGTCCCTTCCGATGCTAACATTCTAGGATTCTATGATAAAGCATTATAGTTGGGGGCCCTGTTACAGGTTTTGCATTGAGGGTCAGAAGCTTCAAGTTACACCTCTGGTGGAAATAATACTTCCACTTTAACTCTTTAGTACATAGCATTCATTGAGCGCTATGTATCCGGGAAAGGAGAAGGAAAAACAGCTTCTCCCTTCTCCTCAAGGTCTGCAGCTGGGTCTGACAGCTGAAGATTCAACCTGCTCCTGCTTGACTACAGGAGTGGAGGCTTTAATCCAGAGTTGTACTTCTGCTATCGGCTGGGATTAAAGCCCAGGACCAAGTGCCTTATATTTACAGCGCTTGGACCTTAAGGGGTTAAAAAAAATAAATTGGTGGTTGTTTTAAGGAATGGAAAATTCTATCTGTGGCTGTTTTCTGTATATAATCCATACATCATTGATGTATACTGTGTGTATAGTAGGGAGGGGGAACAGGATCTCCTCATCGCTCTGTGCTGTGTATGGGAGACAATCCACTTTAAAGAAGAACTCAGGGACCAATGCACAATGAGGGCTGGAGCCTCCGGGGTGTCTAGTGAAATACGGCTACTGTTCACAGGACACAATCACCTGAAGAGGCTCCTTACGATTTAGGCGTTTTCCTCTGAGGCATTCCTAAAGCATTTCACTTCTTACAGGATTCAGCAACTATTTCGCTGTTAGAAAAGACGCCATTCAGGATCCAGAAAAAAATGAAACCGCTTCGTTGGTTCAAAACGCACCTTATCAGCGGCACAAAATGTCTATTAGGCAGAGATACAAGTAATTGTTCACTAAGCTTACAATAGGAAGACAACCCGCAGCCATGGGCCCTGTTACTTCATAGGGACATCACAGGGGCCACACTCAAACAAAAACCTGCTCAGAAGCCTAAATGTTTGCAACAACAACCCCCATTATTACCGCTCATTAAAAACACAAAACAACAACTTTGATCGTTTCCTTTGAGCCTGAAGCAAGCGGGGGTCACGCCATTGGTTTACATACAGGACTTCTGATCCCGGGCCACATAGACTACATATCCCAGAGTCCTGTGCGCTGACATCTGGCTATACTGCAAACATGCAATCTACTGATAAAGGTAAACTGATAAATCCAACCATTACGCCGGCGGCACGTGATTGGGTTGGATTCTGCATGCAGGACCTCAGCTGCAGCCTGCGACCCTGCGTACCTCACGTCTCCTGTATTGCGGATGACCGCGGCGGCTTGCTGATGGTCACGGGCAGTACAGGTTGTTTTTTTTTTTTTAATCTGTTTCTCTCACGCGGTTGCTAAGCGATAATTTGGGTACCTGTGACATATCCGCAATGTAATTTGCAGATCTGGCTGTGCGGCTGACGATCACAGATTCTGCAATGCGAATCCAGCGGTGTGCCACTGGCCTTCCAAGGATCTCGGCTCCATCAGCTGATCTCTGCCCCACTAACAATTATTCTCCCACTCAAGTGTTAATTCTTAAAGCTTCTACAAACTTTCGGTACGTTACGGTGTGGGGAGCACCTACCTCCTACTTCTGCTTTCTCAGTTTAAGGTTTGTATTCCACTTGACGCTTTTCAGTATTCTTTGCAAGTATCTTATCTAACTCCGGTGGACTTTGCCTTGTCGGATGGAGTTTGCTCACCGCAGCTGGCACACTTCACGTTTTACTGCATCAGTATTCCGGAAGGCATTTTCCTTACTTTGCAGGATTACTTTTGTTTACTACAAACAGGAAGATAGAACATCAAACTCCAAGTAGCAGAAAGAATACACATTATTATGACCAGCTCCTACTATGGACACTGGCAGCCAGAGGTAACGGGGCCCCTCCATAATGTTAAAGGTTTGTCTTGTGCAATGGTACTGTCAGTGTCTTCTGTGTTGTACGCATTTCATGTGTTGCACCTCTGCAGCACTGAATGGGTTAATATCTGGGTTATGTCTGAGAAATACATCAGGTTGTATGTCATGTGACGGTATTTTATATATACATGTTGGTAAGGATGCAGAGAGAGAGAGTTAGAGAGTGAGATAATAAGTGGAGCAGTCACTGAGACAAAGAGAAGAACACCAGAAGCTTGAGGAGAGACAGAAAGACAGAGTCGCCAGGAGCAGCATCACACAGATAACTGGGACTGTCGACTGCCTGGATTACCCCGAGAGTCCTCCCTGTCACATTCTAAGAGTGTAAATTGTGCCAAACTGTTACTGTTGTATTGGAACTTTATTGAAGTTAAGTAAACAGACATTACCGACCGTTCCCAGTTTGTCCAGAAAATTATTCCTGTGCGTGGACTACTTTATTCTCACTTCAAGATTCACCGCAGAGGATGGAACGGTGGCGTCACGAGTGACAACAGACTTTAAAGATAACCACTAGTTACTAGAGGTGAGCGAGCATACTCGATAAGGCAAACTACTCAAGCAAGTAGTGCCTTATTCGAGTACCTGCCCGCTCGTCTCTAAGGATTCGGGTGCCGGCAGGAGGCGGGGGAGGAACAGAGGGGAGATTTCTCTCTCCCTCTCCCCCCCCCCCCCCGCTCCCCCCTGCTGACCGCTGCAACTCACCTGTCACCCGCGCCGGCAGCTGAATCTTTAGAGACGAGCGGGCAGGTGCTCGAATAAGGCACTACTCGCTTGAGTAGTTTGCCTTATCGAATATGCTACTAGTTACCCTTTCCCTGTGACCTCCCCCAGCAATAACTTGGATGGGTCACGAGCTACCCTCAGAGGAGGAGATGGTAGAGCCCGTGACAGAAATCTTTATCTATCCCTGCAACGGGCGACAAGCGGGAAGAGGCTTGCACTCCCTGAGCAGTTTCTAAGATGTGTCTGAGGAGCCGTGTCACGATGGCAATGAGTGAAATACTCTTTATAAACCCCACTAACAGTTTTGCCATTCCTGAAACACTGTGCTCAAGGATTCTTGAGTACTCACAAACGTCTATGAAGATTCTCTACTTCTTGTCCGGTAGAAAGCAGCGCTGGCTTGAACGGACATCAGGTTTGGAAAAACAAACTCTCTCTGTGCTGGGTGATTTATGGGCTGCTGCACACGGGATTTCTAGAAAGTTTACATAACGAGTCTCTAATTACTGCAGGACAGAGGAGAAGGAAGAAGCTGGGTTTTGACATGGCTGTCAGCTTCCTCGGTGCCCATCTTGGCTCCTCTCTCTCCAGTGACTTCTACTCTGCCCTACTCCATACTGTCTATTCCTCTTCACTTCCGTCTTTTAACACCATTATTAATTTCTAAATGTGCAATACAAAGTGAACCAGAACCCCCACCTTTGCTCCACTCTCCAGGACCTTTCACTAACTGATTTACTACTGTGCCTAAAACCTTAACTCTTTAGTTTCCTGACTCCCTCTTCGTATTAAATGAATTACAGCCCAACTACATTTTGTTAAATGAACTGGTAGTTAGAACAGTTGCTCTTAACTTGCAGGTAAAGTACTTTTATCCTGTAGTTCCAGTCCAGGTCACTACACTCTGCCATCTCCTCGGATGCTGCAATAGCCCATAAAGGCAATGATGTGCGAAGGGTGGGCTCGGAGGGTATGAGGTGAGCGATAGGCCATCTGCTCACTTACCACACATTGTCAAGGCTAAAATGGGCAATTTATCAGAGTTGGGATGATTATTGGTCTGAGGGTGGCGGTATTCCTCAAACGGCGCAGTTGGTGAACTGTTCCCGTACTGCTATGGCAAGAGTGTATTGGAATTGGACAGATGGGACATTAGGAAAAAATTACATAGAAACTGTGGAACATCAAGGGCCATTAAAGTAATGGATCCTAATGGATCTTTGTCAAGCCTGACATTAGGATCGAAACGTCGCTTGCATTACAGCATCTGTCTATTGCCGCACGTGGGACCTGAATCATGGATTGCCGTGGATGCTGCTGCTAATTGTGCTGTTTCTCTGCTGAGGGTTCATGTCAGCAAGAAAAACATTGAGTGTGCACGAGATGTAAATGGGGGTCCACGTGAGCGACTCCATGTCGGCGGGTCATCAACAACATTAAGGCGTTCTGGAAATGACACAATCCACCTTCCACAGATTGCACAGAACACTTATAATGGCGCCTTCACACTGGCAAGAAAATTGCACGATTTCCGCTCAATACGAGAGTGAGTAAAAAAATGGATTATACCCACCTGATAATCAGGTTTCCAGTAGTCTCCACGACAGCACCAATTGAGATTGCCTCCTCCTGATAGGACAGGAACACACTGAGAGGTTAAAAGCTCCCCCCCTTCCCCACTTTCCTCAGTGGATTCTAACGAATTGCCGGGGTAGGAGCTCAACTTTTTTCTTTTAACCGGGGTTTTTTTTAAATAAAATTATATTATATATATGGTTTTTTTTATATTATATAGTTTCTTTTCTATCAATTTAGGGGGGGGGGGGGAAGGTACGGGTGCTGTCGTGGAGACTCCTGGAAACCCGATTATCGGATAGGTATAATCTATTTTTTCCCCAGTCGTCTCCACGACAGCACCAATTGAGACGTACCAACTAATGTTTCCCTAGGGTGGGATTGCTGCCGAGAGGACTTTGCGGCCGAAGGCCATGTCCTCGTCCTGCTGCACTTTTACCCTATAGTGTTTAACAAACATGTGGGGTTTCTTCCAGACTGCGGCTTTGCGTATCTGCTCGACCGAAGCTGAGCTATGTTCGGCCCATGAGGATGCTACTGCCCTTGTAGAATGGGCTTTAAGGGCTAAAGGGATTTCCTTCCTGAGGGCTTTATAGGACTCTATGATGGCCAGGCGGATCCACCTGGCTATGGAGCGTTTCGCTGCTTTGTTCCCTTTATTAGTTGCCGTCCCGCCTCCAGTGGCTTGTCGCATCTATGTAGCCTAGGACTGTTCTAACGTCCAGGCAGTTTAGAGTTTTTTCTTCCTCGTTTTTAGGTTTACTAAAAAATGAGGGGATTATTAGGTCTTGGGACCTATGAAAATGTGATACTACTTTTGGCATAAACGCCGGGTCTGTTTTAAATACTAATTTGGTGTCCGAGATTTTCAGGAACGGGTGGCGAATGGACAAGGCCTGCAGCTCGCTAACCCGTCTTGCGGAGGTGATGGCTACTAAGAAAATGGTCTGGATGGTAAGCATTTTTATGGGTAGTGCTTCGATCGGCTCGAATGGTACCGCTATCATGGCCCTTAGGGCCAATTAAGGTTCCAGTCTGGAAAAAGATTTATGGGCCTAGGCCGTAATCTAGTTGCTGCTGCTAGGAACCTGTTGACCCATCTGTTGTCTGCGAACTTTGTGTCACATATGGCGCTAAGGGCTGTGACCTGGACCTTCAGGGTGCTTGGAGAGAGGCCCATCTCTAGGCCCTCCTGCAAGAACTCTAAGATTAGAGGGATGTCCGGGATAGAATCCCCGCGATCCCTTCCCTGTCTCCATGAGGAAAACCTTCTCCAACTTTCTGGTAGATAAGGTGTGTAGTCTTTTTTCTGCTGGACATTAACGTTTCTACTACTCTCTCTGAGAATCCCTTCACTTTTAGTGAGGATTCCTCAAGAGCCATGCTGTTAAGTGGAGCTTGTCTAGGCTCGGATGGCTCAGTGGCCCCTGCGATAGAAGATCTGTCCAGGTAGGGAAGATGACTGGGACCTGGACGCTCAATGTTGCTACAAGACCGAACCAGCTTCTTTTGGGCCAGAAGGGGGTCACCAGGATTAGTGTGCATACCTGGGTTCTGAAATGTTGTAAGACTCTGGGGATCAACGGTATAGGAGGAAAGGCGTACACCAGCCCCTCTCCCCAGTCTTGGCCTAGGGCGTCTACTGCTGTCGGACGATCTCCTGGCCGGAGGGAGAAAAAATTGCTTACTTTTGCATTTTCCCTGTTTGCGAACAGGTCCAATTGTGGGGTCCCCCACTGGTTGATCTGGATTCTGAATGCTTTCAGGGAGAGAGACCATTCTCCTGGGTCTATTTGCCTCCTGCTGAGAAAGCCCGCTTTTTGGTTTAGCGTCCCCTTCAAATGGGTTGCCGTGATCGAGAGGATCCGGCCCTCTGCCCAGTGGAAAATTTTCTGTGCGATGTTTTGCAGAGCGGGAGATCTTGTGCCCCCTTGGTGTCGTATATGGGCGACCGCGGTGACATTGTCTGACAGTATCTTTATATGCTGGTCCCGTAGCGAGTTCCCTAACTGCTGTAGGACCTGCCATACGGCCTGTAGTTCCCTGTAATTTGAGGACTGTTCTTTTGTCCTTTGAGGCCATGGGCCTTTAAAGAACTGGTTCCCCACATGCGCTCCCCATCCCCAGGCGCTTGCATCCGTTGTGATGCGAGTGGCTGGGTTTTGTAGCCAATGAACGCCTCTCCGCAGGTTCTCTGGGGATGCCCACCAACGCAGGCATGTTTTCACCGTGCTTGGAATGTACATTCTTGTCCCTAGAGAGGACTGCTTTTTGTCCCACGTGGATAGGACTGAGGCTTGCAGGGCTCTGGTGTGAGCCTGGGCCCATGCCACTCCTGGAATGCATGAAGTCAAGCTTCCCAGGAGAGACATGGCTTCCCGAATTGTGCATAATCGTCTCTGTAAAAAGGTTTTGACTAGCCGTCGGATTTTTTGTATTTTCTCCTCGGGTAGGCAGGAGCATTGCAATTCTGAGTTGAACGTTATACCCAGAAACGTTTTCTGCTTGTCGGGATCTAGGCTGGACTTTTCCCAGTTTATGATCCATCCTAAGGATTGGAGAAGTTCTAGCACTATCCTCAGGTGTTTCGTTAGGAGTTCTGTGGACTCTGCTATTATTAAAATATCGTCCAGGTTGGGTACTATTAGGACCGACTTCTTCCTCAGGTAGGCGGCTACCTCTGCCATAATTTTGGTGAAGATTCTGGGTGCTGAGGAGATCCCAAAGGGCAGGCATCTGAATTGGTGGTGCTCTATTCCTTTGCCCATATCCACTGCGAACGTTAGGTATTTCCGGGACCCCTCGTGGATCGGTACGTGGAAATAAGCATCCTTTAAATCGATGGATGCCATGTAGGCTCCTTTGGGAATCAACTTTATCGTTGAGGAGATGGACTCCATCTTGAATTTTCTGTACCTGATGCAGGTGTTCAGAGGTTTCAGGTTCACTATCATCCGCTGTTTCCCACAGGGTTTCCTTACTAGGAAGAGCCTGGAATAATGGCCCTGGGTTTCCTCGTTTTGCGGTACGGGGGATATTGCATTTAGTTGTTGCAGGTCCCCAACGCTTTGCCTTAGTAGGTGTAACTGTTGTTTGGAGCCTCCCGTGATAATGAATTTTCTTCTGGGGAGGGACACCAGCTCTATCCGGTATCCCTGCTGTAAGATCTTTGGGATCCATGGGCCTTCGGAAATCGCGGCCCCTTGATCCACAAAGCCCCCCAGCCTTGCACCTACGGGGATGGCGTCAGGGTCTCTGCTTTGGCTCCCCCTGGTGGGGGTTAAAGAGGATATTCCTTCCTCTGCCCCCCTTGGGGCAACTCCAGCGGCCTGTCTTGCCCTTGCCTCGGTAGGCCTCTGGCTGTTGCCTTGGGGCCCGGAAGAAGGTCTTCCCTCTCTGTGGCTTTTCTTCCGGGAATCCCTTCTTTTTGTCGGCCGCCTTCTCTAGAGTCTTGTCTAAGTCTGGTCCGAACAAAAACTGGCCGTAGAATGAGAGGGTGCATAGCTTATTTTTTGAGGCTAGGTCGCCTGACCACGATTTCAGCCATAACACTCTTCTGGCTGAGTTAGACCGGGCTGTAGCTATCGCCCAGAGTTTGACAGTTTCGGCCGCGGCATCCGCTAGGAAATTTGTTGCCATACGCAGGATCGGAAGGGAATTTAGGATCTGTTCCCTCGGCGTCTTGTTGGTTAGGTGTAGCTGTAGCTGTTCTAGCCATACCCCCAGAGTTCGCGCCACACAAGTGGCTGCGATCCCTGGCCTAAGTATGTTTGCCGCTGCCTCCCATGATTTCTTTAGAAGGCCCTCAGCTTTGCGATCCATGGGATCTTTTAACTGTGCGGCGTCCTCCACTCTTTTTGGATTATTTTGGTGATATTCTTGTGGACAGGGAAGGTATGCTTGCGCCTCTCCCCTAGTCCCCCAAATATCTCATCTTGTAGGGTACGTGGTTCTCTGGGCTCTTCCATTTTTAGTGTAGCCCTGACTGACTTAATCAATTCCATTAAGTCGTCCTGATGGAATAAGTATTTTTTGTAGTCCTCCTAATCTGAGGACTCCTCGGCCGCCTGTTCCTCTTGCTCCGACCCGATAGAACTCTCGGAGGCTCGTCAGGAACATACGCCCTTTTCTGGCGTTTCGCTGGCGGCGCCAGCTGTGACGTTAGGGCTGATCTACCTCTTCTTTCACCAGCTTCCTAACGTCCTCCCGATTCCTCTTTAACTAGCCTAGCTACGCATGCCTTGCATAGAGGCCTCTGGTACGTAGCTGGCAGTTTTATCCCGCATTCCACGCATTTTCTGAGTTTTGTTCTGGGGGTGATGTCTTTTTTATCCCCCTGACAAAGCAAGCATTTTTTGCGGGTAAATATGCAATTTTCCATACACAATACACTGGATAATTGCATTGTATTTTTTGCCGCACTGGCTACTTACGGCCGCTGAGGCTGAGGTTTCAGCTGTCTCTGGGGCTGGAGCACTCATTACTATACCGGTGCTGCAGACACCCTGCGACCTGTAGTGCTGGTTTGTTCTGGCTTCTCTCAGGTTCCTATTTTTTTTTAATTTTCGCGCTAAGCCCCGCCCCCTCCACTCTTGATGCAGACGCGATGACGTCATCGCGCTGGACACGTGACGCGGCGCCCCGCCCCCCGCCGAAGGGCTTCCTGGAGCACCGCGCTCTAACTTCTGCAGGGAGGACGAGGGGGACTGAGGCTCCCGCTTTGTACCCCCCATGGGCCGCCGCGGGAGGAACCTGGCCCGGGGGTTACCACCCCATGTGGCATCCCGGGAGTCGTCTGGCTTGGAAGGGAGGACAGGCTGAGCCACTGCCCTCCGATCCGCCTGTAAGTAATCCTGGCTGGCTTCTCCACCAGCCCCTCTCAGAGATCCTGCCTCCTGGCAGGACAGGAAGACACTGAGGAAGGTGGGGAAGGGGGGGAGCTTTTAACCTCTCAGTGTGTTCCTGTCCTATCAGGAGGAGGCAATCTCAATTGGTGCTGTGGTGGAGACGACTGGGGAAAATCAGAATTATAAAACCAAAGATGTTCAGTGGTTTCCCGGATGTTTTCACTGATGCAATGCTGCAAGAAAAAAAAAGAAAAAGAAAGAAATAAAGATTTGCAGCGTGTCCCATCTCACGTATTTACCTATGGAGCCTCCTTTTTATCACATTGCAAAGTGCGAATTTGCGATTTTCATGCGAAGTGAAGCATTTTTAACAATAGAAAGTCCTATTGAAGTCGCGTTAAAAAAATAAAAAAAAATCACAAGTGGCAATGAAGTTTTTGGGAGAAAAAGAAGCGCTGACGCTCAAAACGTGGGACAAAAGTCGCGATTTTCTCGTGGCGGGATCACAATCGCTAGTGTGCAGGAGCCCTAATAGACATAGAAATTACTGACCTCTTTGATATTTCATAAAATGGTTTATGTAGAGTTTGTGCAAAACTTCTAGGGCTCTGGTGAGGGACCAAACAGACCCGCGCAGGAGCTAATTTACCTATGACGTTTCTACTGCGCATCGTTTTCATGTGATCCGCCAGCCCAAGAGGTTGTGCCCCAACTATACCATCTGCTTTGTGGTCTGCTGTGTTCATGGGCAGGTTTTTACAAGTTTTCATGCCGGCAGCAATGCATCTCATGCGTACCCGCTGCTTATCCCGCATTATGGACTGTCGCACGAAGGGTTTTGATGGCTTTTCCATCTTCAAACCTCGTGGTAAGAAGTTTCGAACAATCGCCAATCTTCTTACGAAAAAAAGAAATCGATTGAAAATCGCAGCACATTTTATTTTTAGGCGCATTCCACGCGGATGGCTTCCGTTGAAGTTTATGGAAGCTGACTAACCCGCAGCCCTTCTACAATTGACATTGTGGAAAGATGCAGATTCCGCATCACTGCTAGGCGACGGCGCAGAAAAAAGCAGGCGTTTACAAAAAAAAAGATCCGTACTGCACTTGTCCGACGGCGAGCCGTGCGCATCATCCGCAGTACAGAAAAGAAAGAAATGCCAGGCACATGCCGATGCCGGCCGGGCACAGGGGCGGGCTCTGCTCAGGGCTCACGCATGCGGAATCTGACCCAGTCGTGTGCAGCCCGCCTTAGGCAGGCAGGGGGTCTACAGAAAACAAAAAAAATCAACAAGTGGTCTACGGGACAAAAAAGTTTGCAAACTTCTGGTCTACACGTTAATGTATCAGTGAAAACCCATGGACTTTCATGGACTTCATTCACTGCGCATCACGCGGCTACTTTAGGTGCTGAAACCGCATGTGAATGAGCCCTTGGGCCGCTCACGACCGCACTTGTATTGCGGATTCCGCGATTGCAGTCTGCACAGACAATCCACAGTAAAGCGCAGGCATTGTAAGGCTGAACTCCCATCCATCCTTCACGCTCACACATACCAATTGTGTATTCTGCGAGTGGGAGAACAATCGCAGGCTGCTCCATTCTGCAGCAGAATCCGCGCGGCCGGCCTCCATCTTACGCCGCAGCGTTCACTGCATTAGTTATAGGGGCTTTCCCACAGGACTATGAATATATGCAGCGTGGCTCATAAAGACTGTATGGTGACAGGAAAGACCGTGCAAAAGAGCCACGGAGAAGTGAAAACGTAGCACTTTATTGTCTGCAGAGCCAACACGCAGCGGCGGCGGGTTACATACACAATGTCCTCTTACGGAGGGAACATATGCAATAGTCAATAAACTGTACTAAGAAAAGGAACCAGAAAATAGGCAGAATTTAAAAAACAACCTTGGAATTTATTAAACCAATCAAACAAAAGGAAAAAACTACGTAAAAATAGTTACGAAATGCGAAGCAGGTGTAAAGATATCATTTATAGCAGAACTGAAGATTGGGAGCAGAGACAGGAGCCTCGATGACTGCTGGTCATGAAACGGTTAATTGTGCAGCTATTACTACATCATATATGTCATATACCGAGCGGCCATCCCGGTGAGTAGTAAGTCATAAGCAATGCCGGCTCAGAGGCGTTCGGTGTGACTCCACCCACATGTCACTGAACTGCTGCCAATGCACTGATAAACCTGCGGATCATCTACGGATCGCAACGGTACATTCACACTTTATACCAAGAACTCCAACACAATGAGTTTATCGGCTGAAGGGATTTCACACGGCCACAAGAATCTTAAAGGGACAGTACACAATAGCAACCAGCAAGGTGGTGATAGAAAGTCCCTTGTTCTATAGACAGTGAATGAGACGCGCCCGGGCCGCCGCTGGGCTGACTTGTTCTTTAGAGGGTTCATTGCTCTTCATTGTAAAGCGTTCTGTGGAACAGACTATTATAAGGACATTAGTAGCAGCGAGCGGCACGGACTTCATATTTACATTGGCGCAGCTGCAATGTGGCGTCACGCACATCTTTAAGTGCCACTTTAAATAAAGACATAAGCAAAGTGCTAAAAGTGGAGCGCAATAGTTCCTCCAGGACCCCAATAATTCCCCAAGCAGCGGACGTGGAGCGCCACATTGTACGCAGTCAGGGATTACACGGAACTTCTAAAATCAAACACTCTTATACGGAGACTTCTGCTGCAGGGAAGCCACTTGGGAGCGGATGCAAACGTACCGACACATTGCAACAAATGTTTCTTCTTAATACAAATAGAATCATCAAGAACAGAACTATTTAAGTACATATTTGAGACGGATCTCCAGACCCCCAAGAAAGCGTGTAGCATGTAAGCGGGCTCTGTCGGCACGCGGCGTCATTGGCAATGAATCTAGTATATTGAGGCTGTTGGTGCGTAAGGCAGCAGCTCGCATGAACAGCGCTCCGAGCCACAGTAATCCACTTATGTATCTTCTGGGGATTAGGTGGATACAGACAAGAAGGTTACTTACAGTTTCCAGTCCCCGGGATCTCCTGTGGCTGCTCTCACAGATGCTGCTCGCTCTTATAGTCAGCAGATCACCCCCCTCTGGCCAATCAGAGGCTGGCATGCGACCAGTCATTCAGCAGCTGCATCTGTCAGAAGGAGTGTAACCTGCTAGAGCCCAAAGACATGATCAGCCGGCACACTCCAAGAAATGACAACGTGCCGCGACCAACATCTCTGCCATCACAATAGGTCACGGTCTATATAGACACTGGAACCAAAGAGGGAGACGTCGGGGATAGAAGAAAAGACTCTAAACACAATGGAGCACATCCAGCCAATTAAGGGGGGGCCTCACAGACCAATTCCAATTGCGGAATCTCCGCGGAGGATCTGCGGCAAAGCGCAGGCATTGAAAGCCACGAACTTTCTATTTTCCTTCACACTTGCGGATATGAATTGAAGAGAAGCGGCAGTGCGCTCTTTGTATTAAGTGGGCTTAGGGGCCAACTACATGCACTTCGGGTGACACCTGCCGGCAACAACCGCAGTCAGCGTTCACACTGATCGTGGCTGTTAACCCTTTAACCCATTAAAGGACCAAGCACTGTAAATGCACGGCGTTTGGTCTCGGGCTCTGTTCCCACAAGCGTATATTGGACTGCCGTTTTCACGGTCGGCTGATATACGCTACAATCTGATGCCTTGGATTCCAATGCATCAGATCACATTGTGAGGGTATATATATATATTGCCATATGTGTTTTTTATGTTTTATACCTATATGCAAGTTTTATTCAATTCCAAATGAGAGAAAAAACTTATATGTCGCCTTACATCAGATATCCCAAGGCTTTGCAAGAGATGTTCTAGAAACACAGCAAAAAAGAACCAGACATGAAGGACGCATGTACTTGGCCGTTTTCCCAGAAACAAGATATCAAGATGTTCAAATGTACATAACTTTCACTGTCTTAGGCCGAAATCCGGACTTCTTAGATTTGAGTGGGTGATTCTTTGTACTGGAGTTAATTGAATACGTGATTTTCTGTACGTAAGCCAGAGGCGCCAGTATCAAGATAATGACTGTTGTATGACTTTCACTGTCTCAGTCCGCAAATCCGGACTGCCCATATATGGTTATGAGCCCATCACCCCCTAGTGGGGATGGGACAAAGGGTATAAGATCTCATGTAATCTGTAATAAAGCACGACGTGGACGTCGGCACAGCCGAGAGCCATGTCCCGTGTGAGGAATGATACCAGATCCCTGTGTGGTGTCTCTTCTTACGGCCAGCAACGGGGCAAGTGGGGTGGGCCTGATTGGTGCTGTATTTAGAATCTTAACCCTCATAACATGGCCGCATTCCTGCGACATAAAAGCACCCAGCCAGCCAATATAGCGCCGGGCGTTTGTATGTCGGGCCCAAAAGATAGTCCTTTTACGTTTGTGCGCCCGTTCAGACAGCATGGGCCCCAGTGCATATACGCCAAGACCGCTATGCTGCTGCCCCTTCCCTCCCACTCGCCAGCTCACCTCCTCTCTCCTCCCCTCTGGCTGATTGTAATGGGAGAGGGAGGGGAGGGTTGGAGCTTAGCTCCGCCCATCCTGCCCCTTGTCTGCAGCCAGCAATGGGAGGCTTAGCTCTGCCCCATCCCACCCTCTCCCATTACAATCAACCAGAGGGGAGGAGAGAGGAGGTGAGCCGGCGAGTGGGAGGGAAGGGGCAACAGCATGGTGGCCTCGGTGTGTATGCGCCAGGGCCCATGCGGTCTGTACGGGCGCACAAACGTTAGATTTGTGCGCCCGTTCACGAGTTTGTACACCTCACATCGTAGCATATAATCAGCCAGCTGTGAAAACAGCGGCTGATATATGCTCATGGGAACAAAACCTAACCTGAAATCAATCAGAAGCAGGATGGGTGGTCAGTGGTTAGTCACAGCTGATTACCCGGAGGAAGAGGGAGAAGTGGGTTTTAACCCTTTCTGCCTCCTACTTTATTTAGTACACAGCGCTCAATAAGTGCGATGTACTAAAAAAGTGAAAGCGGAAAACTTTCTTTCACTATGCGAGCCGGCAGTCAGTGATTTCCGGGTGACCTCTGTCACAGCAGAGCTGCAGGATCCCAGGAGACCCCAATCAGCTCTGCCAGAGACTAATGTCACTACAGGGGATGTTTCTCCCTGTAACTGCGGCTCCTATGTATGCGGCTCCTATGGGAAAGTGTCAAATAAGAAAAAAACAAAACCATGTGAATGAGCCCCAGAGGTCTTATACGATGTTATGGCAGACATAGATGGTAAACAATATAGGAATTAGTCCTACCTATTAATTCCCCTTCTTGAGACATCCTGGCAGCATACACCTGAAGTTGTCCGCTGGACCCCTGTTGGGACAGGAAGTGGAAAGTACAAAGGTAACTGCCCTTCATCAGCTCATCAGTGTCTTCCAAATGACTACAGTGACCCGGCTCTTCACTCAAATGAAAGTTTTATTCTACAAATCCATACATGACAACACGTTACTTCACATGTAAACCACAGAAAGCAAAAGTGGGTAGGGAAAAGCCCCTATGCTATCAGGATGACTCAAGAAGGGGAAATAACAGGTAGGACTAATTCCTATATTCCCCTCGAAATCCTGACAGCATACACCTGGAGGAATGCATACATAACACGGGCTTTTTTAGGGAGGGGGGACACAATTGCTGCCTGTAGCATATTGCGCCCGAAGGACATATCCCTGCCGGCCTCTAGGGCCGGGCAGTAATGCTTGGTAAAGGTGTGGGTACTGGACCAGGTGTCGGCCTTGCAAATCTGGTCTGTTGCTGCCTGGGCTCTCGGCCCAGGAACAAGCAACCGCCCTGGTGGAGTGAGCTTTAAGCTTGCACGGAGAGGAGACCCCCTGGGATTGACATGCGTCCTCAATGGCCCATCTGACCCATCTTGCTAAGGAGTCCTTAATAGCGGCTCATCCCTTGGACGTTCCCTGAAATCGAATGAAAAGGTTATTAGATTTCCTGAAGGACTTGGTAGCATCCAAATACGCTAATACTGCAGTTTGACGTCTAAGTTATGGAACCTCTGTTCCTTGGCGTTGCGAGGATCCTGACAAAAGGAGGGAAGGACTATAGCTTGCTCCCTTTGGAAATCTGTAAGGACCTTAGGCTGAAAGAAAGGATAGTGTTCAAGCCTGACCCTATCGGGAAATATGAACATATAGGGGGCTCTGGTAGAAAGGGACTAAATCTCCCCTACGCGTGTGATTGCAACACCAAGTTAAGGCTCCAAGGGGGGCTGTCTCCCTAGCAAAGGGGTGAAGCCTAACCGCCCCTTTAAGGTATTTCTTAATTAGTCAAAAAAAGCTCCCAAACGCCACCTGAACTTTGAGGGTGTTCGGGCTTAGCCTCATGTCTAGGCCGTCTTGCAGGAAATCCAGGATTTATCAAATATCTGTCCGTCAGAGATCATGGCTACTATGACCCAGCCTCTTTGAGAATGTATCCCAAATCCTAACTTATATTCTCCTGGTAGAACCCTTAAGACTTTCGCAGAGGGTAGTCACTACTCTGACAGGCCCTGGTTCAAACATTTTACCTGTTCAGCTACCAGGCTGCCAGGCTGAACCTTCGGACCTCTGGGCATACCAGAGGACCTTGCCGCAGAAGGTCGGTTTTCAGAGGTAGATGGATAGGGTCCTGGATCGAAAGGGCGGCCAGGAGTAGGAACCAAGGCCTCTTGGGCCAGAAGGGAGTGATTAATATTACAGTGCCTGGAGACCCCAGAATCTTCCTCAGGGCCAGTGGGATTAGGGGTATGGGTTGGAAAGCATAAGTGAGCTTACAGTTCCAGGTCTGAGAGAGAGCATCTACTCCCAGAGAATGCCTGTCTGCCCCTCTGGAAAAGAAACGGGGACACTTGGCGTTTTCCTGAGAGGCAAATAAGTCCACCTGGGGTATCCCCCACTCTTCTGCAATCATACTGAACACATGAAGTGTCCCTCTCCTGGGTCCATCTACCTGCGACTGAGGAGATCTGCTGTTAGCCTTTCATGTAAGGGGACCTGAAAACCTGTGACGGAGAGGGTCCATAGATCTGTCCAGCCGAGAAGGTTCACTGCTATGTCTCGAAGTCCTGGGTTCTGGGTGGATCCCTAGGGACGAATAAGAGATACGGTTGTGACTTTGTCCGAAAAAAATGTTCCAGATGGCACAGAGTTCTCTAAAATTAGAGGACTGAGCTGCCTCCTCTTTGTCTCAACCTCCCTGGACATAATTATGTCCTTTGTGGGCCTCCCATCCAGTCACGCTAGCATCTGTGAAGATGGAGATTGGAGACACGGGGTACCTAACTGTAGCCTTGGCGAGGTTAACCGTCAACATCCACCACTTTAATGATCTCTTAACTTTTGGGGATAGGGAAACTACCCGATCCAGGGAGGAGGGGGATCTATCCCATTTCCCAAGAACAAAGGCCTGTAGGGTTCTGCTGTGGAGCTAAGCCCAGGAAACTACCCTAAATGCAGGACGTCATAAGGCCTAAAACCCTCATATATTTCCTGATTTACACCCAGGGGGAGCGGAAAAGTGCGAAACATGCAACCAGCACAGCCTGCCGCCTCTCAAGGGGAAGGGAGGAACACTGGCGGTGTGAGTCATGAACTTCCCCCAAGAACTTTGTACGTTGCTCTGGGATAAGACTAGATTTTGCACAGTTAACAATCCAGCTGAGAGCCTGAAATAGGTGAAGTGTGAAATCCACCTGAGCCCGGACCCCAGAATCTGAATCCGCTATCAGCAGGAAATCATCCAAATATGGAATCATAACAACCTTAATGGGCCGAAGGAAAGCTACCATTTCTAAGACAATCTTAGAAAAGACACGAGGGGCCGAAGAGATCCCGAAAGGTAAACACAAATTTAAAATGGAGTACCGAGCCTTAGATGGACAAAGCAAACTGCAGGAATTGTTGAGATTCTGGATGAATAGGGATATGGGGGATATGGTAGTAAGCATCCATGAGGTCGATGGTAGCCATGATGCTATCTACCGCAATTAGCGGGATTGCTGACTGCAACGACTCCATTTTAAACCTTCTGTAAGTGATGAACGTGTTTGAAAACTTTACATTAATAATGGTCCTATAAGAAACTTTTTTTTTTTATTTTTTACATGGAACAGGGGGAGTAGAACCCTCTAAAGCGGTCCTCCATGGGGACCTGGACAATGGCCCCTAGGGACAGCAACTCCTGCATTCCTAGCCATAGAGCCTGATTAAGCGAAGGCGACTGGCAGGGGGTAACCACAAACCTACAGGGAGGGGAAGAGAAAAATTCAATCCTATAACCCTCAGTGATGAGGCGCAGAACCCAAGGACTAGACGTCACTTCCTACCACCTATGGGCAAATTGGGTTAGTCTACACCTGTGGTGAAAATGTATAAAAGTGACTATTTGTAGCCCACCACCTTGTATCTTAGTAGCCATGAATAAATATATATTAAATATACACAGTGTAGTTTGCAACATGTTTATATGATACATTTATATAAGTTTCTGTACATTTTACACTTTGGGGCTTTGGAGAAATATTGTAAAAGTGTATGCCCTATCAGCTATTTCATGTAACTTAGTTTAATTATCACTCATTTTATACAATTTTGTTCAATTATCATCTTATTAATAAAATTGTGTTGCATCAACCTATCTGTCCTTCTTTAAAGCCGTATCCGACCTTGTTGCCTTTTGAGTTGGCAATACAACACCCCACTTGCAGTGTCCGAGTCGTAGATAGCTGAGCAGGCAAAGTTTTACCCTTTCTGGCCTTAGAGTAGGACCAACGTTAAGGGGTTAAAGCAGCGGTCCGACAAACAACTATGGTAGCTTCTAACATTCGGCTTATCACTACAAACGTTCTTTGTATTTACACTTATTAAAGGGCCACTCTTTTTTTTTTTAATTCATTCCTTATGTAGCTCCACCCCCCAATATATATAACGGTCTATTCAAACGGGGCGACTGTGGGGCAAACGATGGCTGCCCCTCGTCCCACACATACTGGCTGCGGTGCTCCTACATAAACGATGGCCGCCCCTCGTCCCGCACGTACTGGCTGCGGTGCTCCTCCATAAACGATGGCCGCCCCTCGTCCCGCACGTACTGGCTGCGGTGCTCCTCCATAAACGATGGCCGCCCCTCGTCCCCCACGTACTGGCTGCGGTGCTCCTCCATAAACGATGGCCGCCCCTCGTCCCCCACGTACTGGCTGCGGTGCTCCTACATAAACGATGGCCGCCCCTCGTCCCCCACGTACTGGCTGCGGTGCTCCTCCATAAACGATGGCCGCCCCTCGTCCCGCACATACTGGCTGCGGTGCTCCTCCATAAACGATGGCCGCCCCTCGCCCCCCACATACTGGCTGCGGTGCTCCTCCATAAACGATGGCCGCCCCTCGTCCCCCACATACTGGCTGCGGTGCTCCTCCATAAACGATGGCCGCCCCACGCCACGCACATACTGGCTGCGGTGCTCCTGCATAAACGATGGCCGCCCCTCGTCCTGCACATACTGGCTGCGGTGCTCCTACATAAACGATGGCCGCCCCTCGTCCTGCACATACTGGCTGCGGTGCTTCTACATAAACGATGGCCGCCCCTCATCCCCACATACTGGCTGCGGTGCTCCTACATAAACGATGGCCGCCCCTCGTCCCCACGTACTGGCTGCGGTGCTCCTACATAAACGATGGCCGCCCCTCATCCCCACGTACTGGCTGCGGTGCTCCTACATAAACGATGGCCGCCCCCCATCCCCACATACTGGCTGCGGTGCTCCTCCATAAAAGATGGCCGCGCCTCGTCCCCCACATACTGGCTGCGTTGCTCCTCCATAAACGATGGCCACCGCTCGTCCCCCACATACTGGCTGCGGTGCTCCTCCATAAACGATGGCGGCCCCTCGTCCCCCACATACTGGCTGCGGTGCTCCTCCATAAACGATGGCCACCGCTCGTCCCCCACATACTGGCTGCGGTGCTCCTACATAAACGATGGCCGCCCCTCGTCCCCCACATACTGGCTGCGGTGCTCCTCCATAAACGATGGCCGCCCCTCGTCCTGTACATACTGGCTGCGGTGCTCCTACATAAACGATGGCCGCCCCTCGTCCTGTACATACTGGCTGCGGTGCTCCTACATAAACGATGGCCGCCCCTCGTCCCCCACATACTGGCTGCGGTGCTCCTCCATAAACGATGGCGGCCCCTCGTCCCCCACATACTGGCTGCGGTGCTCCTCCATAAACGATGGCGGCCCCTCGTCCCGCACATACTGGCTGCGGTGCTCCTCCATAAACGATGGCCGCCCCTCGTCCCCCACATACTGGCTGCGGTGCTCCTCCATAAACGATGGCCACCCCTCGTCCCCCACATACTGGCTGTGGTGCTCCTCCATAAACGATGGCCGCCCCTCGTCCCCCACATACTGGCTGCGGTGCTCCTCCATAAACGATGGCCGCCCCTCGTCCCCCACATACTGGCTGCGGTGCTCCTCCATAAACGATGGCCGCCCCACGTCACGCACATACTGGCTGCGGTGCTCCTGCATAAACGATGGCCGCCCCTCGTCCCCCACATACTGGCTGCGGTGCTCCTCCATAAACGATGGCCGCCCCTCGTCCCGTACATACTGGCTGCGGTGCTCCTCCATAAACGATGGCCGCCCCTCGTCCCCCACATACTGGCTGCGGTGCTCCTCCATAAACGATGGCCGCCCCACGTCACGCACATACTGGCTGCGGTGCTCCTGCATAAACGATGGCCGCCCCTCGTCCCCCACATACTGGCTGCGGTGCTCCTCCATAAACGATGGCCGCCCCTCGTCCCGTACATACTGGCTGCGGTGCTCCTCCATAAACGATGGCCGCCCCTCGTCCCGTACATACTGGCTGCGGTGCTCCTACATAAACGATGGCCGCCCCTCGTCCCCACACATACTGGCTGCGGTGCTCCTACATAAACGATGGCCGCTCCTCGTCCCCCACATACTTGCTGCGGTGCTCCTACATAACCGATGGCCGCCCCTCGTCCCGTACATACTGGCTGCGGTGCTCCTACATAACCGATGGCCGCCCCTCGTCCTGTACGTACTGGCTGCGGTGCTCCTACATAAACGACGGCCGCCCATGGCCGCAGAGCCAGCGACAGATAGGCAGACGCAGAGCCAGCGACAGACAGGCAGACGCAGAGCCAGCGACAGACAGGCAGACGCAGAGCCAGCGACAGACAGGCAGACGCAGAGCCAGCGACAGACAGGCAGACGCAGAGCCAGCGACAGACAGGCAGACCCAGAGCCAGCGACAGACAGGCAGACGCAGAGCGAGCGACAGTCAGGCAGACGCAGAGCGAGCGACAGACCCACGCAGACAGACGCAGAGCGAGCGACAGACAGGCAGACGCAGAGCGAGCGACAGACAGGCAGACGCAGAGCGAGCGACAGACAGGCAGACGCAGAGCGAGCGACAGACAGGCAGACGCATAGCGAGAGACAGACAGGCAGACGCATAGCGAGCGACAGACAGGCAGACGCAGAGCGAGAGACAGACAGGCAGACGCATAGCGAGAGACAGACAGGCAGACGCAGAGCGAGAGACAGACAGGCAGACGCAGAGCGAGCGACAGACAGGCAGACGCAGAGCGAGCGACAGACAGGCGGACGCAGAGCGAGCGACAGACAGGCGGACGCAGAGCGAGCGACAGACAGGCGGACGCAGAGCGAGCGACAGACAGGCGGACGCAGAGCGAGCGACAGACAGGCGAACGCAGAGCGAGCGACAGACAGGCGGACGCAGAGCGAGCGACAGACCCACGCAGACAGGCAGACGCAGAGCGAGCGACAGACCCACGCAGACAGGCAGACGCAGAGCGAGCGACAGACAGGCAGACGCAGGGCGAGCGACAGACAGGCAGACGCAGGGCGAGCGACAGACAGGAAGACGCAGGGCGAGCGACAGACAGGCAGACGGAGAGCGAGCGACAGACAGACGGAGAGCGAGCGACAGACAGGCAGACGGAGAGCGAGCGACATACAGGCAGACGGAGAGCGAGCGACATACAGGCAGACGGAGAGCGAGCGACATACAGGCAGACGGAGAGCGAGCGACATACAGGCAGACGCAGGGCGAGCGACAGACAGGCAGACGGAGAGCGAGCGACAGACAGACGGAGAGCGAGCGACAGACAGGCAGACGGAGAGCGAGCGACATACAGGCAGACGGAGAGCGAGCGACATACAGGCAGACGGAGAGCGAGCGACATACAGGCAGACGGAGAGCGAGCGACATACAGGCAGACGGAGAGCGAGCGACATACAGGCAGACGGAGAGCGAGCGACAGACAGGCAGACGGAGAGCGAGCGACAGACAGGCAGACGCAGAGCGAGAGACAAACAGGCAGACGCAGAGCGAGCGACAGACAGGCAGACGCAGAGCGAGCGACAGACAGGCAGACGCAGAGCGAGCGACAGACAGGCAGACGCAGCGCGAGAGACAGACAGGCAGACGCAGAGCGAACGACAGACAGGCAGACGCAGAGCGAACGACAGACAGGCAGACGCAGAGCGAACGACAGGCAGGCAGACGCAGAGCGAGCGACAGGCAGGCAGACGCAGAGCGAGCGACAGGCAGGCAGACGCAGAGCGAGCGACAGGCAGGCAGACGCAGAGCGAGCGACAGGCAGGCAGACGCAGAGCGAGCGACAGGCAGGCAGACGCAGAGCGAGCGACAGGCAGGCAGACGCAGAGCGAGCGACAGGCAGGCAGACGCAGAGCGAGCGACAGGCAGGCAGACGCAGAGCGAGCGACAGGCAGGCAGACGCAGCGCGAGAGACAGACAGGCAGACGCAGCGCGAGAGACAGACAGGCAGACGCAGCGCGAGAGACAGACAGGCAGACGCAGCGCGAGGGACAGACAGACGCAGCGCGAGGGACAGACAGGCAGACGCAGCGCGAGGGACAGACGCAGCGCGAGAGACAGACAGGCAGACGCAGAGCGAGAGACAGACAGGCAGACGCAGAGCGAGAGACAGACAGGCAGACGCAGAGCGAGAGACAGACAGGCAGACGCAGAGCGAGCGACAGACAGGCAGACGCAGAGCGAGCGACAGAGCCACACAGACAGACGCAGAGCGAGCGACAGAGCCACACAGACAGACGCAGAGCGAGCGACAGAGCCACACAGACAGACGCAGAGCGAGCGAGAGACCCACAGAGACAGACAGACGCAGAGCGAGCGAGAGACCCACAGAGACAGACAGACGCAGAGCGAGCGAGAGACCCACAGAGACAGACAGACGCAGAGCGAGCGACAGACAGGCAGACGCAGAGCGAGCGACAGACAGGCAGACGCAGAGCGAGCGACAGACAGGCAGACGCAGAGCGAGAGACAGACAGGCAGACGCAGAGCGAGAGACAGGCAGGCAGACGCAGAGCGAGCGACAGACCCACACAGACAGATAGACGCAGAGCGAGCGACAGACCCACACAGACAGACGCAGAGCGAGCGACAGACCCACACAGACAGGCAGACGCAGAGCGAGCGACAGACAGGCAGACGCAGAGCGAGCGACAGACAGGCAGACGCAGAGCGAGAGACAGACAGGCAGACGCAGAGCGAGAGACAGGCAGGCAGACGCAGAGCGAGCGACAGACCCACACAGACAGACAGACGCAGTGCGAGCGACAGACCCACACAGACAGACGCAGAGCGAGCGACAGACCCACACAGACAGGCAGACGCAGAGCGAGCGACAGACAGGCAGACGCAGAGCGAGCGACAGACAGGCAGACGCAGAGCGAGAGACAGACAGGCAGACGCAGAGCGAGAGACAGGCAGGCAGACGCAGAGCGAGCGACAGACCCACACAGACAGACAGACGCAGTGCGAGCGACAGACCCACACAGACAGACGCAGAGCGAGCGACAGACCCACACAGACAGACAGACGCAGAGCGAGCGACAGACCCACACAGACAGGCAGACGCAGCGCGAACGACAGACCCACACAGACAGACAGGCAGACGCAGCGGGAGCGACAGACAGGCAGACGCAGCGCGAGCGACAGACAGGTAGACGCAGAGCGAGCGACAGACAGGCAGACGCAGAGCGAGCGACAGACAGGCAGACGCAGAGCGAGCGACAGACAGGCAGACGCAGAGCGAGCGACAGACAGGCAGACGCAGAGCGAGCGACAGAAAGGCAGACGCAGAGCGAGCGACAGAAAGGCAGACGCACAGCGAGCGACAGAAAGGCAGACGCAGAGCGAGCGACAGAAAGGCAGACGCAGAGCGAGCGACAGAAAGGCAGACGCAGAGCGAGCGACAGAAAGGCAGACGCAGAGCGAGCGACAGAAAGGCAGACGCAGAGCGAGCGACAGAAAGGCAGACGCAGAGCGAGCGACAGACAGGCAGACGCAGAGCGAGCGACAGAAAGGCAGACGCAGGGCGAGCGACAGAAAGGCAGACGCAGGGCGAGCGACAGAAAGGCAGACGCAGGGCGAGCGACAGAAAGGCAGACGCAGGGCGAGCGACAGAAAGGCAGACGCAGGGCGAGCGACAGAAAGGCAGACGCAGGGCGAGCGACAGAAAGGCAGACGCAGGGCGAGCGACAGAAAGGCAGACGCAGGGCGAGCGACAGACAGGCAGACGCAGAGCGAGCGACAGACAGGCAGACGCAGAGCGAGCGACAGACAGGCAGACGCAGAGCGAGCGACAGACAGGCAGACGCAGAGCGAGCGACAGACAGGCAGACGCAGAGCGAGCGACAGACAGGCAGACGCAGAGCGAGCGACAGACAGGCAGACGCAGAGCGAGCGACAGACAGGCAGACGCAGAGCGAGCGACAGACAGGCAGACGCATAGCGAGAGACAGACAGGCAGACGCATAGCGAGCGACAGACAGGCAGACGCATAGCGAGAGACAGACAGGCAGACGCATAGCGAGAGAAAGACAGGCAGACGCAGAGCGAGAGACAGACAGGCAGACGCAGAGCGAGAGACAGACAGGCAGACGCAGAGCGAGCGACAGACAGGCAGACGCAGAGCGAGCGACAGACAGGCAGACGCAGAGCGAGCGACAGACAGGCAGACGCAGAGCGAGCGACAGGCAGACGCAGAGCGAGCGACAGAAAGGCAGACGCAGAGCGAGCGACAGAAAGGCAGACGCAGAGCGAGCGACAGACAGGCAGACGCAGGGCGAGCGACAGAAAGGCAGACGCAGGGCGAGCGACAGAAAGGCAGACGCAGGGCGAGCGACAGAAAGGCAGACGCAGAGCGAGCGACAGAAAGGCAGACGCAGGGCGAGCGACAGAAAGGCAGACGCAGGGCGAGCGACAGAAAGGCAGACGCAGAGCGAGCGACAGACAGGCAGACGCAGAGCGAGCGACAGACAGGCAGACGCAGAGCGAGCGACAGACAGGCAGACGCAGAGCGAGCGACAGACAGGCAGACGCAGAGCGAGCGACAGACAGGCAGACGCATAGCGAGAGACAGACAGGCAGACGCATAGCGAGCGACAGACAGGCAGACGCATAGCGAGAGACAGACAGGCAGACGCACAGCGAGAGACAGACAGGCAGACGCAGAGCGAGAGACAGACAGGCAGACGCATAGCGAGAGACAGACAGGCAGACGCAGAGCGAGAGACAGACAGGCAGACGCAGAGCGAGCGACAGACAGGCAGACGCAGAGCGAGCGACAGACAGGCGGACGCAGAGCGAGCGACAGACAGGCGGACGCAGAGCGAGCGACAGACAGGCGGACGCAGAGCGAGCGACAGACAGGCGGACGCAGAGCGAGCGACAGACAGGCGAACGCAGAGCGAGCGACAGACAGGCGGACGCAGAGCGAGCGACAGACCCACGCAGACAGGCAGACGCAGAGCGAGCGACAGACCCACGCAGACAGGCAGACGCAGAGCGAGCGACAGACAGGCAGACGCAGAGCGAGCGACAGACAGGCAGACGCAGAGCGAGCGACAGACAGGCAGACGCAGAGCGAGCGACAGACAGGCAGACGCAGAGCGAGCGACAGACAGGCAGACGCAGAGCGAGCGACAGACAGGCAGACGGAGAGCGAGCGACAGACAGGCAGACGGAGAGCGAGCGACAGACAGGCAGACGGAGAGCGAGCGACAGACAGGCAGACGGAGGGCGAGCGACAGACAGGCAGACGGAGGGCGAGCGACAGACAGGCAGACGGAGGGCGAGCGACAGACAGGCAGACGGAGGGCGAGCGACAGACAGGCAGACGCAGAGCGAGAGACAGACAGGCAGACGCAGAGCGAGAGACAGACAGGCAGACGCAGGGCGAGCGACAGACAGGCAGACGGAGGGCGAGCGACAGACAGGCAGACGGAGGGCGAGCGACAGACAGGCAGACGGAGGGCGAGCGACAGACAGGCAGACGGAGGGCGAGCGACAGACAGGCAGACGGAGGGCGAGCGACAGACAGGCAGACGGAGGGCGAGCGACAGACAGGCAGACGGAGGGCGAGCGACAGACAGGCAGACGCAGGGCGAGCGACAGACAGGCAGACGCAGGGCGAGCGACAGACAGGCAGACGCAGGGCGAGCGACAGACAGGCAGACGCAGGGCGAGCGACAGACAGGCAGACGCAGGGCGAGCGACAGACAGGCAGACGGAGAGCGAGCGACAGACAGACGGAGAGCGAGCGACAGACAGGCAGACGGAGAGCGAGCGACATACAGGCAGACGGAGAGCGAGCGACATACAGGCAGACGGAGAGCGAGCGACATACAGGCAGACGGAGAGCGAGCGACAGACAGGCAGACGCAGAGCCAGCGACAGACAGGCAGACGCAGAGCCAGCGACAGACAGGCAGACGCAGAGCCAGCGACAGACAGGCAGACGCAGAGCCAGCGACAGACAGGCAGACGCAGAGCCAGCGACAGACAGGCAGACGCAGAGCCACCGACAGTCAGGCAGACGCAGAGCGAGCGACAGACCCACGCAGACAGACGCAGAGCGAGCGGCAGACAGGCAGACGCAGAGCGAGCGACAGACAGGCAGACGCAGAGCGAGCGACAGACAGGCAGACGCAGAGCGAGCGACAGACAGGCAGACGCAGAGCGAGCGACAGACAGGCAGACGCAGAGCGAGCGACAGACAGGCAGACGCAGAGCGAGCGACAGACAGGCAGACGCAGAGCGAGCGACAGACAGGCAGACGCAGAGCGAGCGACAGACAGGCAGACGCATAGCGAGAGACAGACAGGCAGACGCACAGCGAGAGACAGACAGGCAGACGCAGAGCGAGAGACAGACAGGCAGACGCATAGCGAGAGACAGACAGGCAGACGCAGAGCGAGAGACAGACAGGCAGACGCAGAGCGAGCGACAGACAGGCAGACGCAGAGCGAGCGACAGACAGGCGGACGCAGAGCGAGCGACAGACAGGCGGACGCAGTGCGAGCGACAGACAGGCGGACGCAGAGCGAGCGACAGACAGGCGGACGCAGAGCGAGCGACAGACAGGCGAACGCAGAGCGAGCGACAGACAGGAGGACGCAGAGCGAGCGACAGACCCACGCAGACAGGCAGACGCAGAGCGAGCGACAGACCCACGCAGACAGGCAGATGCAGAGCGAGCGACAGACAGGCAGACGCAGAGCGAGCGACAGACAGGCAGACGCAGAGCGAGCGACAGACAGGCAGACGCAGAGCGAGCGACAGACAGGCAGACGCAGAGCGAGCGACAGACAGGCAGACGGAGAGCGAGCGACAGACAGGCAGACGGAGAGCGAGCGACAGACAGGCAGACGGAGAGCGAGCGACAGACAGGCAGACGGAGGGCGAGCGACAGACAGGCAGACGGAGGGCGAGCGACAGACAGGCAGACGGAGGGCGAGCGACAGACAGGCAGACGGAGGGCGAGCGACAGACAGGCAGACGGAGGGCGAGCGACAGACAGGCAGACGCAGAGCGAGAGACAGACAGGCAGACGCAGAGCGAGAGACAGACAGGCAGACGCAGGGCGAGCGACAGACAGGCAGACGGAGGGCGAGCGACAGACAGGCAGACGGAGGGCGAGCGACAGACAGGCAGACGGAGGGCGAGCGACAGACAGGCAGACGGAGGGCGAGCGACAGACAGGCAGACAGAGGGCGAGCGACAGACAGGCAGACGGAGGGCGAGCGACAGACAGGCAGACGCAGGGCGAGCGACAGACAGGCAGACGCAGGGCGAGCGACAGACAGGCAGACGCAGGGCGAGCGACAGACAGGCAGACGCAGGGCGAGCGACAGACAGGCAGACGCAGGGCGAGCGACAGACAGGCAGACGCAGGGCGAGCGACAGACAGGCAGACGCAGGGCGAGCGACAGACAGGCAGACGGAGAGCGAGCGACAGACAGACGGAGAGCGAGCGACAGACAGGCAGACGGAGAGCGAGCGACATACAGGCAGACGGAGAGCGAGCGACATACAGGCAGACGGAGAGCGAGCGACATACAGGCAGACGGAGAGCGAGCGACAGACAGGCAGACGCAGAGCCAGCGACAGACAGGCAGACGCAGAGCCAGCGACAGACAGGCAGACGCAGAGCCAGCGACAGACAGGCAGACGCAGAGCCAGCGACAGACAGGCAGACGCAGAGCCAGCGACAGACAGGCAGACGCAGAGCCAGCGACAGACAGGCAGACGCAGAGCCACCGACAGTCAGGCAGACGCAGAGCGAGCGACAGACCCACGCAGACAGACGCAGAGCCAGCGACAGACAGGCAGACGCAGAGCCAGCGACAGACAGGCAGACGCAGAGCCAGCGACAGACAGGCAGACGCAGAGCCACCGACAGTCAGGCAGACGCAGAGCGAGCGACAGACCCACGCAGACAGACGCAGAGCGAGCGGCAGACAGGCAGACGCAGAGCGAGCGACAGACAGGCAGTCGCAGAGCGAGCGACAGACAGGCAGACGCAGAGCGAGCGACAGACAGGCAGACGCAGAGCGAGCGACAGACAGGCAGACGCAGAGCGAGCGACAGACAGGCAGACGCAGAGCGAGCGACAGACAGGCAGACGCAGAGCGAGCGACAGACAGGCAGACGCAGAGCGAGCGACAGACAGGCAGACGCAGAGCGAGCGACAGACAGGCAGACGCATAGCGAGAGACAGACAGGCAGACGCATTGCGAGCGACAGACAGGCAGACGCATAGCGAGAGACAGACAGGCAGACGCATAGCGAGAGACAGACAGGCAGACGCAGAGCGAGAGACAGACAGGCAGACGCATAGCGAGAGACAGACAGGCAGACGCAGAGCGAGAGACAGACAGGCAGACGCAGAGCGAGAGACAGACAGGCAGACGCAGAGCGAGCGACAGACAGGCGGACGCAGAGCGAGCGACAGACAGGTGGACGCAGAGCGAGCGACAGACAGGCGGACGCAGAGCGAGCGACAGACAGGCGGACGCAGAGCGAGCGACAGACAGGCGGACGCAGAGCGAGCGACAGACAGGCGGACGCAGAGCGAGCGACAGACAGGCGGACGCAGAGCGAGCGACAGACAGGCGGACGCAGAGCGAGCGACAGACCCACGCAGACAGGCAGACGCAGAGCGAGCGACAGACCCACGCAGACAGGCAGACGCAGAGCGAGCGACAGACAGGCAGACGCAGAGCGAGCGACAGACAGGCAGACGCAGAGCGAGCGACAGACAGGCAGACGCAGAGCGAGCGACAGACAGGCAGACGCAGAGCGAGCGACAGACAGGCAGACGCAGAGCGAGCGACAGACAGGCAGACGCAGAGCGAGCGACAGACAGGCAGACGGAGAGCGAGCGACAGACAGGCAGACGGAGAGCGAGCGACAGACAGGCAGACGGAGAGCGAGCGACAGACAGGCAGACGGAGGGCGAGCGACAGACAGGCAGACGGAGGGCGAGCGACAGACAGGCAGACGGAGGGCGAGCGACAGACAGGCAGACGGAGGGCGAGCGACAGACAGGCAGACGCAGAGCGAGAGACAGACAGGCAGACGCAGAGCGAGAGACAGACAGGCAGACGCAGAGCGAGCGACAGACAGGCAGACGGAGGGCGAGCGACAGACAGGCAGACGGAGGGCGAGCGACAGACAGGCAGACGGAGGGCGAGCGACAGACAGGCAGACGGAGGGCGAGCGACAGACAGGCAGACGGAGGGCGAGCGACAGACAGGCAGACGGAGGGCGAGCGACAGACAGGCAGACGCAGGGCGAGTGACAGACAGGCAGACGCAGGGCGAGCGACAGACAGGCAGACGCAGGGCGAGCGACAGACAGGCAGACGCAGGGCGAGCGACAGACAGGCAGACGCAGGGCGAGCGACAGACAGGCAGACGCAGGGCGAGCGACAGACAGGCAGACGGAGAGCGAGCGACAGACAGACGGAGAGCGAGCGACAGACAGGCAGACGCAGAGCGAGCGACAGACAGGCAGACGCAGAGCGAGCGACAGACAGGCAGACGCAGAGCGAGAGACAGACAGGCAGACGCAGAGAGAGAGACAGACAGGCAGACGCAGAGCGAGAGACAGACAGGCAGACGCAGAGCGAGAGACAGACAGGCAGACGCAGAGCGAGAGACAGACAGGCAGACGCAGAGCGAGAGACAGACAGGCAGACGCAGCGCGAGAGACAGACAGGCAGACGCAGAGCGAACGACAGACAGGCAGACGCAGAGCGAACGACAGACAGGCAGACGCAGAGCGAACGACAGACAGGCAGACGCAGAGCGAGCGACAGGCAGGCAGACGGAGGGCGAGCGACAGACAGACAGACGCAGGGCGAGCGACAGACAGGCAGACGCAGGGCGAGCGACAGACAGGCAGACGCAGGGCGAGCGACAGACAGGCAGACGCAGGGCGAGCGACAGACAGGCAGACGCAGGGCGAGCGACAGACAGGCAGACGCAGGGCGAGCGACAGACAGGCAGACGGAGAGCGAGCGACAGACAGACGGAGAGCGAGCGACAGACAGGCAGACGGAGAGCGAGCGACATACAGGCAGACGGAGAGCGAGCGACATACAGGCAGACGGAGAGCGAGCGACATACAGGCAGACGGAGAGCGAGCGACAGACAGGCAGACGCAGAGCCAGCGACAGACAGGCAGACGCAGAGCCAGCGACAGACAGGCAGACGCAGAGCCAGCGACAGACAGGCAGACGCAGAGCCAGCGACAGACAGGCAGACGCAGAGCCAGCGACAGACAGGCAGACGCAGAGCCACCGACAGTCAGGCAGACGCAGAGCGAGCGACAGACCCACGCAGACAGACGCAGAGCGAGCGGCAGACAGGCAGACGCAGAGCGAGCGACAGACAGGCAGACGCAGAGCGAGCGACAGACAGGCAGACGCAGAGCGAGCGACAGACAGGCAGACGCAGAGCGAGCGACAGACAGGCAGACGCAGAGCGAGCGACAGACAGGCAGACGCAGAGCGAGCGACAGACAGGCAGACGCAGAGCGAGCGACAGACAGGCAGACGCAGAGCGAGCGACAGACAGGCAGACGCATAGCGAGAGACAGACAGGCAGACGCATTGCGAGCGACAGACAGGCAGACGCATAGCGAGCGACAGACAGGCAGACGCATAGCGAGCGACAGACAGGCAGACGCATAGCGAGAGACAGACAGGCAGACGCATAGCGAGAGACAGACAGGCAGACGCAGAGCGAGAGACAGACAGGCAGACGCATAGCGAGAGACAGACAGGCAGACGCAGAGCGAGAGACAGACAGGCAGACGCAGAGCGAGCGACAGACAGGCGGACGCAGAGCGAGCGACAGACAGGCGGACGCAGAGCGAGCGACAGACAGGCGGACGCAGAGCGAGCGACAGACAGGCGGACGCAGAGCGAGCGACAGACAGGCGGACGCAGAGCGAGCGACAGACAGGCGGACGCAGAGCGAGCGACAGACAGGCGGACGCAGAGCGAGCGACAGACCCACGCAGACAGGCAGACGCAGAGCGAGCGACAGACCCACGCAGACAGGCAGACGCAGAGCGAGCGACAGACAGGCAGACGCAGAGCGAGCGACAGACAGGCAGACGCAGAGCGAGCGACAGACAGGCAGACGCAGAGCGAGCGACAGACAGGCAGACGCAGAGCGAGCGACAGACAGGCAGACGCAGAGCGAGCGACAGACAGGCAGACGCAGAGCGAGCGACAGACAGGCAGACGGAGAGCGAGCGACAGACAGGCAGACGGAGAGCGAGCGACAGACAGGCAGACGGAGAGCGAGCGACAGACAGGCAGACGGAGGGCGAGCGACAGACAGGCAGACGGAGGGCGAGCGACAGACAGGCAAACGGAGGGCGAGCGACAGACAGGCAGACGGAGGGCGAGCGACAGACAGGCAGACGGAGGGCGAGCGACAGACAGGCAGACGCAGAGCGAGAGACAGACAGGCAGACGCAGAGCGAGAGACAGACAGGCAGACGCAGAGCGAGCGACAGACAGGCAGACGGAGGGCGAGCGACAGACAGGCAGACGGAGGGCGAGCGACAGACAGGCAGACGGAGGGCGAGCGACAGACAGGCAGACGGAGGGCGAGCGACAGACAGGCAGACGGAGGGCGAGCGACAGACAGGCAGACGGAGGGCGAGCGACAGACAGGCAGACGGAGGGCGAGCGACAGACAGGCAGACGCAGGGCGAGCGACAGACAGGCAGACGCAGGGCGAGCGACAGACAGGCAGACGCAGGGCGAGCGACAGACAGGCAGACGCAGGGCGAGCGACAGACAGGCAGACGCAGGGCGAGCGACAGACAGGCAGACGCAGGGCGAGCGACAGACAGGCAGACGGAGAGCGAGCGACAGACAGACGGAGAGCGAGCGACAGACAGACGGAGAGCGAGCGACAGACAGGCAGACGGAGAGCGAGCGACATACAGGCAGACGGAGAGCGAGCGACATACAGGCAGACGGAGAGCGAGCAACATACAGGCAGACGCAGGGCGAGCGACAGACAGGCAGACGGAGAGCGAGCGACAGACAGACGGAGAGCGAGCGACAGACAGGCAGACGGAGAGCGAGCGACATACAGGCAGACGGAGAGCGAGCGACATACAGGCAGACGGAGAGCGAGCGACATACAGGCAGACGGAGAGCGAGCGACATACAGGCAGACGGAGAGCGAGCGACAGACAGGCAGACGGAGAGCGAGCGACAGACAGGCAGACGCAGAGCGAGCGACAGACAGGCAGACGCAGAGCGAGCGACAGACAGGCAGACGCAGAGCGAGCGACAGACAGGCAGACGCAGAGCGAGCGACAGACAGGCAGACGCAGAGCGAGCGACAGACAGGCAGACGCAGAGCGAGCGACAGACAGGCAGACGCAGAGCGAGAGACAGACAGGCAGACGCAGAGCGAGAGACAGACAGGCAGACGCAGAGCGAGAGACAGACAGGCAGACGCAGAGCGAGAGACAGACAGGCAGACGCAGAGCGAGAGACAGACAGGCAGACGCAGCGCGAGAGACAGACAGGCAGACGCAGAGCGAACGACAGACAGGCAGACGCAGAGCGAACGACAGACAGGCAGACGCAGAGCGAACGACAGACAGGCAGACGCAGAGCGAGCGACAGGCAGGCAGACGCAGAGCGAGCGACAGGCAGGCAGACGCAGAGCGAGCGACAGGCAGGCAGACGCAGAGCGAGCGACAGGCAGGCAGACGCAGAGCGAGCGACAGGCAGGCAGACGCAGAGCGAGCGACAGGCAGGCAGACGCAGCGCGAGAGACAGACAGGCAGACGCAGCGCGAGAGACAGACAGGCAGACGCAGCGCGAGGGACAGACAGACGCAGCGCGAGGGACAGACAGGCAGACGCAGCGCGAGGGACAGACGCAGCGCGAGAGACAGACAGGCAGACGCAAAGCGAGAGACAGACAGGCAGACGCAGAGCGAGAGACAGACAGGCAGACGCAGAGAGAGAGACAGACAGGCAGACGCAGAGCGAGCGACAGACAGGCAGACGCAGAGCGAGCGACAGAGCCACACAGACAGACGCAGAGCGAGCGACAGAGCCACACAGACAGACGCAGAGCGAGCGACAGAGCCACACAGACAGACGCAGAGCGAGCGAGAGACCCATAGAGACAGACAGACGCAGAGCGAGCGAGAGACCCACAGAGACAGACAGACACAGAGCGAGCGAGAGACCCACAGAGACAGACAGACGCAGAGCGAGCGAGAGACCACCAGAGACAGACAGACGCAGAGCGAGCGACAGACAGGCAGACGCAGAGCGAGCGACAGACAGGCAGACGCAGAGCGAGCGACAGACAGGCAGACGCAGAGCGAGAGACAGACAGGCAGACGCAGAGCGAGAGACAGGCAGGCAGACGCAGAGCGAGCGACAGACCCACACAGACAGATAGACGCAGAGCGAGCGACAGACCCACACAGACAGACGCAGAGCGAGCGACAGACCCACACAGACAGGCAGACGCAGAGCGAGCGACAGACAGGCAGACGCAGAGCGAGCGACAGACAGGCAGACGCAGAGCGAGAGACAGACAGGCAGACGCAGAGCGAGAGACAGGCAGGCAGACGCAGAGCGAGAGACAGGCAGGCAGACGCAGAGCGAGCGACAGACCCACACAGACAGACAGACGCAGTGCGAGCGACAGACCCACACAGACAGACGCAGAGCGAGCGACAGACCCACACAGACAGACAGACGCAGAGCGAGCGACAGACCCACACAGACAGGCAGACGCAGCGCGAGCGACAGACCCACACAGACAGACAGACGCAGAGCGAGCGACAGACCCACACAGACAGGCAGACGCAGTGCGAACGACAGACCCACACAGACAGACAGGCAGACGCAGCGGGAGCGACAGACAGGCAGACGCAGCGCGAGCGACAGACAGGCAGACGCAGAGCGAGCGACAGACAGGCAGACGCAGAGCGAGCGACAGACAGGCAGACGCAGAGCGAGCGACAGACAGGCAGACGCAGAGCGAGCGACAGACAGGCAGACGCAGAGCGAGCGACAGAAAGGCAGACACAGAGCGAGCGACAGAAAGGCAGACGCAGAGCGAGCGACAGAAAGGCAGACGCAGAGCGAGCGACAGAAAGGCAGACGCAGAGCGAGCGACAGAAAGGCAGACGCAGAGCGAGCGACAGAAAGGCAGACGCAGAGCGAGCGACAGAAAGGCAGACGCAGGGCGAGCGACAGAAAGGCAGACGCAGGGCGAGCGACAGAAAGGCAGACGCAGGGCGAGCGACAGAAAGGCAGACGCAGGGCGAGCGACAGAAAGGCAGACGCAGGGCGAGCGACAGAAAGGCAGACGCAGGGCGAGCGACAGACAGGCAGACGCAGGGCGAGCGACAGACAGGCAGACGCAGGGCGAGCGACAGACAGGCAGACGCAGGGCGAGCGACAGACAGGCAGACGCAGGGCGAGCGACAGACAGGCAGACGCAGGGCGAGCGACAGACAGGCAGACGCAGGGCGAGCGACAGACAGGCAGACGCAGGGCGAGCGACAGACAGGCAGACGCAGGGCGAGCGACAGACAGGCAGACGCAGGGCGAGCGACAGACAGGCAGACGCAGGGCGAGAGACAGACAGGCAGACGCAGGGCCAGCGACAGACAGGCAGACGCAGAGCGAGCGACAGTCAGGCAGACGCAGAGCGAGCGACAGACCCACGCAGACAGACGCAGAGCGAGCGACAGACAGGCAGACGCAGAGCGAGCGACAGACAGGCAGACGCAGAGCGAGCGACAGACAGGCAGACGCAGAGCGAGCGACAGACAGGCAGACGCAGAGCGAGCGACAGACAGGCAGACGCAGAGCGAGCGACAGACAGGCAGACGCAGAGCGAGCGACAGACAGGCAGACGCAGAGCGAGCGACAGACAGGCAGACGCAGAGCGAGCGACAGACAGGCAGACGCATAGCGAGAGACAGACAGGCAGACGCATAGCGAGCGACAGACAGGCAGACGCATAGCGAGAGACAGACAGGCAGACGCAGAGCGAGAGACAGACAGGCAGACGCATAGCGAGAGACAGACAGGCAGACGCAGAGCGAGAGACAGACAGGCAGACGCAGAGCGAGCGACAGACAGGCAGACGCAGAGCGAGCGACAGACAGGCAGACGCAGAGCGAGCGACAGACAGGCGGACGCAGAGCGAGCGACAGACAGGCGGACGCAGAGCGAGCGACAGACAGGCGGACGCAGAGCGAGCGACAGACAGGCGGACGCAGAGCGAGCGACAGACAGGCGGACGCAGAGCGAGCGACAGGTAGGCGAACGCAGAGCGAGCGACAGACAGGCGGACGCAGAGCGAGCGACAGACCCACGCAGACAGGCAGACGCAGAGCGAGCGACAGACCCACGCAGACAGGCAGACGCAGAGCGAGCGACAGACAGGCAGACGCAGAGCGAGCGACAGACAGGCAGACGCATAGCGAGCGACAGACAGCCAGACGCAGAGCTAGCGACAGACAGGCAGACGCAGAGCGAGCGACAGACAGGCAGACGCAGAGCGAGCGACAGACAGGCAGACGCAGAGCGAGCGACAGACAGGCAGACGCAGAGCGAGCGACAGACAGGCAGACGCAGAGCGAGCGACAGACAGGCAGACGGAGAGCGAGCGACAGACAGGCAGACGGAGAGCGAGCGACAGACAGGCAGACGGAGAGCGAGCGACAGACAGGCAGACGGAGGGCGAGCGACAGACAGGCAGACGGAGGGCGAGCGACAGACAGGCAGACGGAGGGCGAGCGACAGACAGGCAGACGCAGAGCGAGAGACAGACAGGCAGACGCAGAGCGAGAGACAGACAGGCAGACGCAGGGCGAGCGACAGACAGGCAGACGGAGGGCGAGCGACAGACAGGCAGACGGAGGGCGAGCGACAGACAGGCAGACGGAGGGCGAGCGACAGACAGGCAGACGGAGGGCGAGCGACAGACAGGCAGACGGAGGGCGAGCGACAGACAGGCAGACGGAGGGCGAGCGACAGACAGGCAGACGGAGGGCGAGCGACAGACAGGCAGACGCAGGGCGAGCGACAGACAGGCAGACGCAGGGCGAGCGACAGACAGGCAGACGCAGGGCGAGCGACAGACAGGCAGACGCAGGGCGAGCGACAGACAGGCAGACGCAGGGCGAGCGACAGACAGGCAGACGCAGGGCGAGCGACAGACAGGCAGACGGAGAGCGAGCGACAGACAGACGGAGAGCGAGCGACAGACAGGCAGACGGAGAGCGAGCGACATACAGGCAGACGGAGAGCGAGCGACATACAGGCAGACGGAGAGCGAGCGACATACAGGCAGACGGAGAGCGAGCGACATACAGGCAGACGGAGAGCGAGCGACAGACAGGCAGACGGAGAGCGAGCGACAGACAGGCAGACGCAGAGCGAGCGACAGACAGGCAGACGCAGAGCGAGCGACAGACAGGCAGACGCAGAGCGAGCGACAGACAGGCAGACGCAGAGCGAGCGACAGACAGGCAGACGCAGAGCGAGCGACAGACAGGCAGACGCAGAGCGAGAGACAGACAGGCAGACGCAGAGCGAGAGACAGACAGGCAGACGCAGAGCGAGAGACAGACAGGCAGACGCAGCACGAGAGACAGACAGGCAGACGCAGAGCGAACGACAGACAGGCAGACGCAGAGCGAACGACAGACAGGCAGACGCAGAGCGAACGACAGACAGGCAGACGCAGAGCGAACGACAGACAGGCAGACGCAGAGCGAACGACAGACAGGCAGACGCAGAGCGAACGACAGGCAGGCAGACGCAGAGCGAGCGACAGGCAGGCAGACGCAGAGCGAGCGACAGGCAGGCAGACGCAGAGCGAGCGACAGGCAGGCAGACGCAGAGCGAGCGACAGGCAGGCAGACGCAGAGCGAGCGACAGGCAGGCAGACGCAGAGCGAGCGACAGGCAGGCAGACGCAGAGCGAGCGACAGGCAGGCAGACGCAGAGCGAGCGACAGGCAGGCAGACGCAGAGCGAGCGACAGACAGGCAGACGCAGAGCGAGCGACTGGCAGGCAGACGCAGAGCGAGCGACAGGCAGGCAGACGCAGAGCGAGCGACAGGCAGGCAGACGCAGAGCGAGCGACAGGCAGGCAGACGCAGAGCGAGAGACAGACAGGCAGACGCAGCGCGAGAGACAGACAGGCAGACGCAGCGCGAGAGACAGAAAGGCAGACGCAGAGCGAGCGACAGAAAGGCAGACGCAGAGCGAGCGACAGAAAGGCAGACGCAGAGCGAGCGACAGAAAGGCAGACGCAGGGCGAGCGACAGAAAGGCAGACGCAGGGCGAGCGACAGAAAGGCAGACGCAGGGCGAGCGACAGAAAGGCAGACGCAGGGCGAGCGACAGAAAGGCAGACGCAGGGCGAGCGACAGAAAGGCAGACGCAGAGCGAGCGACAGAAAGGCAGACGCAGAGCGAGCGACAGAAAGGCAGACGCAGAGCGAGCGACAGAAAGGCAGACGCAGGGCGAGCGACAGAAAGGCAGACGCAGGGCGAGCGACAGAAAGGCAGACGCAGGGCGAGCGACAGAAAGGCAGACGCAGGGCGAGCGACAGAAAGGCAGACGCAGGGCGAGCGACAGAAAGGCAGACGCAGGGCGAGCGACAGACAGGCAGACGCAGGGCGAGCGACATACAGGCAGACGCAGGGCGAGCGACAGACAGGCAGACGCAGGGCGAGCGACAGACAGGCAGACGCAGGGCGAGCGACAGACAGGCAGACGCAGGGCGAGCGACAGACAGGCAGACGCAGGGCGAGCGACAGACAGGCAGACGCAGGGCGAGCGACAGACAGGCAGACGCAGGGCGAGAGACAGACAGGCAGACGCAGGGCCAGCGACAGACAGGCAGACGCAGAGCGAGCGACAGTCAGGCAGACGCAGAGCGAGCGACAGACCCACGCAGACAGACGCAGAGCGAGCGACAGACAGGCAGACGCAGAGCGAGCGACAGACAGGCAGACGCAGAGCGAGCGACAGACAGGCAGACGCAGAGCGAGCGACAGACAGGCAGACGCAGAGCGAGCGACAGACAGGCAGACGCAGAGCGAGCGACAGACAGGCAGACGCAGAGCGAGCGACAGACAGGCAGACGCAGAGCGAGCGACAGACAGGCAGACGCAGAGCGAGCGACAGACAGGCAGACGCAGAGCGAGCGACAGACAGGCAGACGCATAGCGAGAGACAGACAGGCAGACGCATAGCGAGCGACAGACAGGCAGACGCATAGCGAGAGACAGACAGGCAGACGCAGAGCGAGAGACAGACAGGCAGACGCATAGCGAGAGACAGACAGGCAGACGCAGAGCGAGAGACAGACAGGCAGACGCAGAGCGAGCGACAGACAGGCAGACGCAGAGCGAGCGACAGACAGGCAGACGCAGAGCGAGCGACAGACAGGCGGACGCAGAGCGAGCGACAGACAGGCGGACGCAGAGCGAGCGACAGACAGGCGGACGCAGAGCGAGCGACAGACAGGCGGACGCAGAGCGAGCGACAGACAGGCGGACGCAGAGCGAGCGACAGGTAGGCGAACGCAGAGCGAGCGACAGACAGGCGGACGCAGAGCGAGCGACAGACCCACGCAGACAGGCAGACGCAGAGCGAGCGACAGACCCACGCAGACAGGCAGACGCAGAGCGAGCGACAGACAGGCAGACGCAGAGCGAGCGACAGACAGGCAGACGCAGAGCGAGCGACAGACAGCCAGACGCAGAGCTAGCGACAGACAGGCAGACGCAGAGCGAGCGACAGACAGGCAGACGCAGAGCGAGCGACAGACAGGCAGACGCAGAGCGAGCGACAGACAGGCAGACGCAGAGCGAGCGACAGACAGGCAGACGCAGAGCGAGCGACAGACAGGCAGACGGAGAGCGAGCGACAGACAGGCAGACGGAGAGCGAGCGACAGACAGGCAGACGGAGAGCGAGCGACAGACAGGCAGACGGAGGGCGAGCGACAGACAGGCAGACGGAGGGCGAGCGACAGACAGGCAGACGGAGGGCGAGCGACAGACAGGCAGACGCAGAGCGAGAGACAGACAGGCAGACGCAGAGCGAGAGACAGACAGGCAGACGCAGGGCGAGCGACAGACAGGCAGACGGAGGGCGAGCGACAGACAGGCAGACGGAGGGCGAGCGACAGACAGGCAGACGGAGGGCGAGCGACAGACAGGCAGACGGAGGGCGAGCGACAGACAGGCAGACGGAGGGCGAGCGACAGACAGGCAGACGGAGGGCGAGCGACAGACAGGCAGACGGAGGGCGAGCGACAGACAGGCAGACGCAGGGCGAGCGACAGACAGGCAGACGCAGGGCGAGCGACAGACAGGCAGACGCAGGGCGAGCGACAGACAGGCAGACGCAGGGCGAGCGACAGACAGGCAGACGCAGGGCGAGCGACAGACAGGCAGACGGAGAGCGAGCGACAGACAGACGGAGAGCGAGCGACAGACAGGCAGACGGAGAGCGAGCGACATACAGGCAGACGGAGAGCGAGCGACATACAGGCAGACGGAGAGCGAGCGACATACAGGCAGACGGAGAGCGAGCGACATACAGGCAGACGGAGAGCGAGCGACAGACAGGCAGACGGAGAGCGAGCGACAGACAGGCAGACGCAGAGCGAGCGACAGACAGGCAGACGCAGAGCGAGCGACAGACAGGCAGACGCAGAGCGAGCGACAGACAGGCAGACGCAGAGCGAGCGACAGACAGGCAGACGCAGAGCGAGCGACAGACAGGCAGACGCAGAGCGAGAGACAGACAGGCAGACGCAGAGCGAGAGACAGACAGGCAGACGCAGAGCGAGAGACAGACAGGCAGACGCAGCACGAGAGACAGACAGGCAGACGCAGAGCGAACGACAGACAGGCAGACGCAGAGCGAACGACAGACAGGCAGACGCAGAGCGAACGACAGACAGGCAGACGCAGAGCGAACGACAGACAGGCAGACGCAGAGCGAACGACAGACAGGCAGACGCAGAGCGAACGACAGGCAGGCAGACGCAGAGCGAGCGACAGGCAGGCAGACGCAGAGCGAGCGACAGGCAGGCAGACGCAGAGCGAGCGACAGGCAGGCAGACGCAGAGCGAGCGACAGGCAGGCAGACGCAGAGCGAGCGACAGGCAGGCAGACGCAGAGCGAGCGACAGGCAGGCAGACGCAGAGCGAGCGACAGGCAGGCAGACGCAGAGCGAGCGACAGGCAGGCAGACGCAGAGCGAGCGACAGACAGGCAGACGCAGAGCGAGCGACTGGCAGGCAGACGCAGAGCGAGCGACAGGCAGGCAGACGCAGAGCGAGCGACAGGCAGGCAGACGCAGAGCGAGCGACAGGCAGGCAGACGCAGAGCGAGAGACAGACAGGCAGACGCAGCGCGAGAGACAGACAGGCAGACGCAGCGCGAGAGACAGACAGGCAGACGCAGCGCGAGGGACAGACAGACGCAGCGCGAGGGACAGACAGGCAGACGCAGCGCGAGGGACAGACGCAGCGCGAGAGACAGACAGGCAGACGCAGAGCGAGAGACAGACAGGCAGACGCAGAGCGAGAGACAGACAGGCAGACGCAGAGCGAGAGACAGACAGGCAGACGCAGAGCGAGCGACAGACAGGCAGACGCAGAGCGAGCGACAGAGTCACACAGACAGACGCAGAGCGAGCGACAGAGCCACACAGACAGACGCAGAGCGAGCGACAGAGCCACACAGACAGACGCAGAGCGAGCGAGAGACCCACAGAGACAGACAGACGCAGAGCGAGCGAGAGACCCACAGAGACAGACAGACGCAGAGCGAGCGAGAGACCCACAGAGACAGACAGACGCAGAGCGAGCGAGAGACCCACAGAGACAGACAGACGCAGAGCGAGCGAGAGACCCACAGAGACAGACAGACGTAGAGCGAGCGACAGACCCACACAGACAGACGCAGAGCGAGCGAGAGACCCACGCAGACAGACAGACGCAGAGCGAGCGACAGACAGGCAGACGCAGAGCGAGCGACAGACAGGCAGACGCAGAGCGAGCGACAGACAGGCAGACGCAGAGCGAGCGACAGACAGGCAGACGCAGAGCGAGAGACAGACAGGCAGACGCAGAGCGAGAGACAGGCAGGCAGACGCAGAGCGAGCGACAGACCCACACAGACAGATAGACGCAGAGCGAGCGACAGACCCACACAGACAGACGCAGAGCGAGCGACAGACCCACACAGACAGGCAGACGCAGAGCGAGCGACAGACAGGCAGACGCAGAGCGAGCGACAGACAGGCAGACGCAGAGCGAGAGACAGACAGGCAGACGCAGAGCGAGAGACAGGCAGGCAGACGCAGAGCGAGCGACTGGCAGGCAGACGCAGAGCGAGCGACAGGCAGGCAGACGCAGAGCGAGCGACAGGCAGGCAGACGCAGAGCGAGCGACAGGCAGGCAGACGCAGAGCGAGAGACAGACAGGCAGACGCAGCGCGAGAGACAGACAGGCAGACGCAGCGCGAGAGACAGACAGGCAGACGCAGCGCGAGGGACAGACAGACGCAGCGCGAGGGACAGACAGGCAGACGCAGCGCGAGGGACAGACGCAGCGCGAGAGACAGACAGGCAGACGCAGAGCGAGAGACAGACAGGCAGACGCAGAGCGAGAGACAGACAGGCAGACGCAGAGCGAGAGACAGACAGGCAGACGCAGAGCGAGCGACAGACAGGCAGACGCAGAGCGAGCGACAGAGTCACACAGACAGACGCAGAGCGAGCGACAGAGCCACACAGACAGACGCAGAGCGAGCGACAGAGCCACACAGACAGACGCAGAGCGAGCGAGAGACCCACAGAGACAGACAGACGCAGAGCGAGCGAGAGACCCACAGAGACAGACAGACGCAGAGCGAGCGAGAGACCCACAGAGACAGACAGACGCAGAGCGAGCGAGAGACCCACAGAGACAGACAGACGCAGAGCGAGCGAGAGACCCACAGAGACAGACAGACGTAGAGCGAGCGACAGACCCACACAGACAGACGCAGAGCGAGCGAGAGACCCACACAGACAGACAGACGCAGAGCGAGCGACAGACAGGCAGACGCAGAGCGAGCGACAGACAGGCAGACGCAGAGCGAGCGACAGACAGGCAGACGCAGAGCGAGCGACAGACAGGCAGACGCAGAGCGAGAGACAGACAGGCAGACGCAGAGCGAGAGACAGGCAGGCAGACGCAGAGCGAGCGACAGACCCACACAGACAGATAGACGCAGAGCGAGCGACAGACCCACACAGACAGACGCAGAGCGAGCGACAGACCCACACAGACAGGCAGACGCAGAGCGAGCGACAGACAGGCAGACGCAGAGCGAGCGACAGACAGGCAGACGCAGAGCGAGAGACAGACAGGCAGACGCAGAGCGAGAGACAGGCAGGCAGACGCAGAGCGAGCGACAGACCCACGCAGACAGACAGACGCAGTGCGAGCGACAGACCCACACAGACAGACGCAGAGCGAGCGACAGACCCACACAGACAGACAGACGCAGAGCGAGCGACAGACCCACACAGACAGGCAGACGCAGCGCGAACGACAGACCCACACAGACAGACAGGCAGACGCAGCGGGAGCGACAGACAGGCAGACGCAGCGCGAGCGACAGACAGGCAGACGCAGAGCGAGCGACAGACAGGCAGACGCAGGGCTAGCGACAGACAGGCAGACGCAGGGCTAGCGACAGACAGGCAGACGCAGGGCGAGCGACAGACAGGCAGACGCAGGGCGAGCGACAGACAGGCAGACGCAGGGCGAGCGACAGACAGGCAGACGCAGGGCGAGCGACAGACAGACGGAGAGCGAGCGACAGACAGACGGAGAGCGAGCGACATACAGGCAGACGGAGAGCGAGCGACAGACAGGCAGACGGAGAGCGAGCGACAGACAGGCAGACGGAGAGCGAGCGACAGACAGGCAGACGCAGAGCGAGCGACAGACAGGCAGACGCAGAGCGAGCGACAGACAGGCAGACGCAGAGCGAGCGACAGACAGGCAGACGCAGGGCGAGCGACAGACAGACGGAGAGCGAGCGACAGGCAGACGGAGAGCGAGCGACATACAGGCAGACGGAGAGCGAGCGACAGACAGGCAGACGGAGAGCGAGCGACAGACAGGCAGACGGAGAGCGAGCGACAGACAGGCAGACGCAGAGCGAGCGACAGACAGGCAGACGCAGAGCGAGCGACAGACAGGCAGACACAGAGCGAGCGACAGACAGGCAGACGCAGAGCGAGCGACAGGCAGGCAGACGCAGAGCGAGCGACAGGCAGGCAGACGCAGAGCGAGCGACAGGCAGGCAGACGCAGAGCGAGCGACAGGCAGGCAGACGCAGAGCGAGCGACAGGCAGGCAGACGCAGAGCGAGCGACAGGCAGGCAGACGCAGAGCGAGCGACAGGCAGGCAGACGCAGAGCGAGCGTCAGGCAGGCAGACGCAGAGCGAGCGACAGGCAGACGCAGAGCGAGCAACAGACAGGCAGACGCAGAGCGAGCGACAGACAGGCAGACGCAGAGCGAGCGACAGACAGGCAGACGCAGAGCGAGCGACAGACAGGCAGACGCAGAGCGAGCGACAGACAGGCAGACGCAGAGCGAGCGACAGACAGGCAGACGCAGAGCGAGCGACAGAAAGGCAGACGCAGAGCGAGCGACAGAAAGGCAGACGCAGAGCGAGCGACAGAAAGGCAGACGCAGAGCGAGCGACAGACAGGCAGACGCAGAGCGAGCGACAGACAGGCAGACGCAGGGCGAGCGACAGACAGGCAGACGCAGGGCGAGCGACAGACAGGCAGACGCAGGGCGAGCGACAGACAGGCAGACGCAGGGCGAGCGACAGACAGGCAGACGCAGGGCGAGCGACAGACAGGCAGACGCAGGGCGAGCGACAGACAGGCAGACGCAGGGCGAGCGACAGACAGGCAGACGCAGGGCGAGCGACAGACAGGCAGACGCAGGGCGAGCGACAGACAGGCAGACGCAGGGCGAGCGACAGAAAGGCAGACGCAGAGCGAGCGACAGAAAGGCAGACGCAGAGCGAGCGACAGAAAGGCAGACGCAGAGCGAGCGACAGAAAGGCAGACGCAGAGCGAGCGACAGAAAGGCAGACGCAGAGCGAGCGACAGAAAGGCAGACGCAGAGCGAGCGACAGAAAGGCAGACGCAGAGCGAGCGACAGAAAGGCAGACGCAGAGCGAGCGACAGAAAGGCAGACGCAGAGCGAGCGACAGAAAGGCAGACGCAGAGCGAGCGACAGAAAGGCAGACGCTTAGTGAGCGACAGAAAGGCAGACGCAGAGCGAGCGACAGAAAGGCAGACGCAGAGCGAGCGACAGAAAGGCAGACGCAGAGCTAGCGACAGAAAGGCAGACGCAGAGCGAGCGACAGACAGGCAGACGCAGAGCGAGCGACAGACAGGCAGACGCAGAGCGAGCGACAGACAGGCAGACGCAGAGCGAGCGACAGACAGGCAGACGCAGAGCGAGCGACAGACAGGCAGACGCAGAGCGAGCGACAGACAGGCAGACGCAGAGCGAGCGACAGACAGGCAGACGCAGAGCGAGCGACAGACAGGCAGAAGCAAAGCGAGAGACAGCCAGGCAGACGCAGAGCGAGCGAGCGACAGGCAGGCAGAGGCAGAGAGAGCGACAGGCAGGCAGACGCAGAGCGAGTGACAGACAGGCAGACGCAGAGCGAGCGACAGACAGGCAGACGCAGAGCGAGTGACAGAGCCACACAGACAGACGCAGAGCGAGCGACAGAGCCACACAGACAGACGCAGAGCGAGCGAGAGACCCACAGAGACAGACAGACGCAGAGCGAGCGAGAGACCCACAGAGACAGACAGACGCAGAGCGAGCGAGAGACCCACAGAGACAGACAGACGCAGAGCGAGCGAGAGACCCACAGAGACAGACAGACGCAGAGCGAGCGAGAGACCCACAGAGACAGACAGACGTAGAGCGAGCGACAGACCCACACAGACAGACGCAGAGCGAGCGACAGACCCACACAGACAGACAGACGCAGAGCGAGCGACAGACCCACACAGACAGACAGACGCAGAGCGAGCGACAGACCCACACAGACAGGCAGACGCAGAGCGAGCGACAGACCCACACAGACAGGCAGACGCAGCGCGAACGACAGACCCACACAGACAGACAGGCAGACGCAGCGCGAACGACAGACCCACACAGACAGACAGGCAGACGCAGCGCGAACGACAGACCCACACAGACAGACAGGCAGACGCAGAGCGAGCGACAGACAGGCAGACGCAGAGCGAGCGACAGACAGGCAGACGCAGAGCGAGCGACAGACAGGCAGACGCAGAGCGAGCGACAGACAGGCTGACGCAGAGCGAGCGAGAGACCCACTCAGACAGACAGACGCAGAGCGAGTGACAGACCCACACAGACAGACGGACGCAGAACGAGCGACAGACCCACACAGACAGACGGACGCAGAACGAGTGACAGACCCACACAGACAGACAGAGACAGACGCAGAGCGAGCAAGCGACAGACAAAGACAGACAGACAGGACACTAAGCTAAAAACTGATTAGCCTGGTGTCGGCAGGGAGAGATATAGCCAGCGGGCGGAGCTAACACTTTTGTGCTTAGTGTCGCCTCCTAGTGGCAGAAGCTATATTCCATGGTCTTTGCTGTGTCCCCCAATGACACGAGCGAGAAAGAGGGATTACAGCTTGTAAGGTTGGGGATGAGGTAGGAGAGGCCTGGGTCGAAGCTGTAGGTGGTGAAGTGTAGATTAAAGGGAATGAATCAGGTTTTCATTTTTTCAGTAATGCAGATAAGCAAACTAAAATATTTTTTACATGTAGAAGCCACCATAACAAAGCGGAGCTTTTAGTAACTCCGCTTCCTGTTGGGAAACCAGAACACTGTGGGTCTCACTTCTCAAAACTGTCTAAAAGAAAAGCGGCCTTTTTGCAGACAGCAGCCAATCACAGCAAAGCTTTCATTTTACCAAAGCAAATACAGAAATGAAAGCTGCACTGTGATTGGTTGCTTTATTTTAGACGGCTTTGATAAATAAGACCCTGAATCCTTTTGCGACACCCGTTGTAGAGGAGAAACAGATTAATGAGAGGTCTGTTCGTTTCCTCCGCTGCAAGGACTCCAGTGAGCATGCTCAGATGCCATCCAGCAGGGCTGACCGGAAAGTAGTTCTAAGCAGTTTCTGCTGCTTCTGGCATAAAACAGAAGTTAGGAATAGAAAGGTAAAAAGCCACAAAAAGGAGCAGAGGACGATGTAGCTCCAAAATTCCAGGAGCAGAACGGACTATAAACCAGAATCAACCAACAAGCAATAAATGACCACAATTAAAAAATGCACATTACTTTGTAATCCCTATCAGGTGCAAAATCATAAACCACCATTACACATAAAAACTAGAGATGAGCGAACGTACTCGGATAAGCACTACTCATCCAAGTAATGTGCTTTATCCGAGTACCTCCCCGCTCGTCCTGAAAGATTCGGGGCGCTCCGCTGCTGACAGGTGAGTCGCAGCGGGGAGCGGGGCAGAGCGAGCGGGAGAGAAAGATCTCCCCTCCGTTCCTCCCCGCTCTCCCCTGCAGCTCCCCGCTCCGCAGCGCATCCCGAATCTTTCAGGACGAGCAGAGAGGTACTCGGATAAAGCACATTACTCGGACGAGTAGTGCCTATCCGAGTACGTTCGCTCATCTCTAATAAAAACATAAGACGACACAAAGACAGGCGCAAAACTGGCAACAGACCCAGAGACCCCAGTTATAGCCATGAGTAATAACAATACTGAACACCACCACATATTAATACAGTAACATACAGACCTGCAACCATACACAAGTCTAGGGGCTGCACAGTAAAATATCAATATCTGCAGATGATACAAAACTATATACGACAATCAATACAACGGAGGACAATGTGCGGCTACAAACGGACCGAGATAAGCTGGGGGATTGGGGGGGGGGGGGGGAATGGTGAATGAAGGTCAATGTGGATAAATGTAAGGTTCTGCACATGGGCAGGAGAAACGGGCGTCACCAATATACACTAAATGGGGTACTGCTAGGGAAAAGTGAGATGGAAAAAGACCTGGGGGTACTAGTGGACTGTAGACTAAACTGGAGTAACCAATGCCAGTCAGCTGCTGCAAAAGCTAATAAGGTCTTGGGGTGCATTAAAAGAGGTATAGGGGTGAGGGACGAGAACATTATCCCCCCATTATATAAGGCACTTGTCTGTCCCCACATGGAATACTGCGTACAGTTCTGGTCACCGGCGCTCAGGAAAGATGTCACAGTGCTGGAGGGGGCTCAAAGAAGGGCGACTAAACTAATACATGGAATGACGGGACTGGAATACCCAGAGAGGCTATCCAAAACTGGGATTATTCACCCCGGAAAAAAAGACATGAGGGGACAATACAAGGATCTCTCCCGCTATCTGTTTACACCCAGGACCGCAACGGTAACAAGAGGACATCCACTACGATTAGAGGAAAGTAGGTTTCATCACCAACATAGAAGGGGATTCTTTACTGTAAGAGCAGTTAGACTGTGGAACTCTCTGCCTGAGGACATGGCAGGATCCATAGAGGGAGTAGATGTCTTTCTAGAGCGCTGTGATATTACAGGATATAGACATTAGGTGACCAGCGGGGTTGTTGATCCAGGTCTTACAGTCAAGGAGGAACTATCAATGGTTGGACCAGGGATTATTCTGACTACCATTACGGAGTTGGGAAGGAATTTTCCCCCAAATGGGCTAATTCTGCCTCTTGAGGTTTTTGCCTTCGTCTGGATCAACTAGAGGGAGGATATAGGCTGAACTAGATGGACATTGGCTTCATTCAGCCTAACATACTATGTTACTATGAACAACATGGCTTAAAGGGGTTGTCCCGCGCCGAAACGGGTTTTTCTTTTTTTCAATAGCCCCCCCGTTCGGCGCGAGACAAACCCGATGCAGGCATAAAAAAAACAAACCGTCCAGTACTTACCCGAATCCCCGCGCTCCGGTGACTTCTGACTTACCTTGTGAAGATGGCCGCCGGGATCTTCACCCTCGGTGGACCGCAGGGCTTCTGTGCGGTCCATTGCCGATTCCAGCCTCCTGATTGGCTGGAATCGGCACACGTGACGTGGCGGAGCTACGAGGAGCCGCTCTCTGGCACGAGCGCCCCCATTCAGAAGACAGAAGACAGGACTGCGCAAGCGCGTCTAATCGGGCGATTAGACGCTGAAGATTAGACGGCACCATGGAGACGAGGACGCCAGCAACGGAACAGGTAAGTGAATAACTTCTGTATGGCTCATAATTAATGCACGATGTACATTACAAAGTGCATTAATATGGCCATACAGAAGTGCTTAACCCCACTTGCATTCGCGGGACAACCCCTTTAAGCTTACCTTTACTTATAATAATCGTTATTTATATTCTGCAGCGCTTACAAGTCCATGAGAACAGATACAAAAACCCCGGTTACATATAGTAATCAGTTGATTGATACAATAGGGGTGCGTGTCCTGCTCCAACGAGCTTACATACTACAAGTAATGGGGGGATACAGAAGGTAAAGGGGCTGGAGAGTTAGGGATGCTATACACAACGATCAGGCCGTATAGTGTCTGAATCGGTATGACTGCAGGAGCGGTTTATGATGGCTAGCAGGGATTGCAGTCAGTAAGTCAGGCAGCATGTTATCAGTGGGGTACAGAGGGGTTTGGTTTAGGGGATGCGCTATGCCTCTCTGGAGAGGTGCCTTTTCAGAGCACGCTCAAAATTTTGTGTGTCAGTGACTGTCTGGATAGCTTTTGGTAGCGCATTTCAGAGGACTGGTGCTGCTCTGGAGAAGTCTTGGAGGCGGGAATGAGAGGTATGAATTAAAGGGGCGCTCAGTCTGGTTTCGTTAGCAGAGTGGAGGGTGCAGGTTGGGTGATGGATTGAGAGGAGGGATACAATATAGGGGGCGCTGCACTGTGGATGAGGGATACAATGTAGGGCGGCACAGCACTGTGGAGGGATTTTTGGATGAGGGTGGCGAGTGTGAATTGTATTCTGTGTTTGACAGGCAGCCAGTGCAGTGACCGGCACAGGGCAGAGGTGTCCGAGTAGCGGCTGAACAGGAAGATGAGCCTGGCTGCTACGTTCAGGATGGATTGGAGGGGGGAGAGTCTAGTGCAGGGGAGGCCGATCAGCAACGAGTTGCAATAATCTATCCGGGAGCGAATGAGGGTGACAGCGAGCGTTTACAGCGCGTCCACGGTGAGAAAAGGGCGGATTCATTTTGGGGTCTGTGGTCCACAAATGCCAGTCATGAAAGTACGCTCGCTTGACACGCATTTTGCTATACCGAGCTTCATCAGGAAATCATCATTGCATACAAAGCATGAGTTTAAGATAGTTCACATCTGTGCAGGAAAAACGTAATACTTCATTTATACAAATACATATGAACAAAAGTATAAACCAAAATAATAATAAAAAAAAAGGAAAAAAAAGAAGTGCAGACAATCTAAAAAAGAGCAGAATGTCTGGGTGTTAAAGTTTTACATTGTCTGCCCAGAATGTACTCTACTAATCAGCGACGTGCCACTGGGGAAATAATGCTAGACAGTAATGCCCCTGAAGCTACAGTATTTCTGCGCTTTGCCCTGGGCCACATGTTGTGAACTGGTCCTCTACGTATTCACATACAGCACACGGCTCAAACGTCTGCAGGACACGTCTCTGCTGCGGAAGGAATTCTTGCAGTGTTTTCTATCTGTTGTGGAACATCACATGTGAAATTCTGCATTGAAATCTGCTCCACAGCCCAGCCACAGCCCAGCCACAGATCAGCCACAGACCAGCCACAGCCCAGCCACAGACTAGCCACAGATCAGCATTGAGCAAGCAACAAGATCCGCAACAGGAATTCAGTTTGTTTTTTGCTGCAGAATCTCGGCTACAGATTGTGTCATTATTTTCCATGTGTGAATCACCTTCAGAGTGAGGGGAGCGATCGGCGGTACTGCAGTCACCTGTCGAGCTCCACAGGGCTGGTTTTAGATTTTGCTGCCCTCCGGTGGTGATAAACAGAATGTGTGCAATATTTTATTTGCAAACTTCTCAGAATAAAACTATAAAATACCCAAAGAATTGTATCCTGGATGCTGCCACCCAATAGATGGTGCTGTAGAGGTAGTTTTCCATCTTTCCGATATCTATATATATATCTATATACACTACCGTTCAAAAGTTTGGGGTCACCCAAACAATTTTGTGTTTTCCATGAAAAGTCCCACTTATTCACCACCATGCGTTGTGAAATGAATAGACAATAGAGCCAAGACATTGACAAGGTTAGAAATAATGATTTGTATGTGAAATAACATTGTTTTTACATCAAACTTTGCTTTCGTCAAAGAATCCTCCTTTTGCAGCAATTCCAGCATTGCACACCTTTGACATTCTAGCTGTTAATTTGTTGAGGTAAGCTTGTGAAATTGCACCCCACGCTTCTAGAAGCATCTCCCACAAGTTGGATTGGTTGGATGGGCACTTCTGGCGTACCATACGGTCAAGCTGCTCCCACAACAGCTCAATGGGGTTCAGATCTGGTGACTGCGCTGGCCACTCCATTACCGATAGAATACCAGCTGCCTGCTTCTGCTGTAAATAGTTCTTGCACAATTTGGAGGTGTGTTTAGGGTCATTGTCCTGTTGTAGGATGAAATTGGTTCCAATCAAGCGCTGTCCACTGGGTATGGCATGGCGTTGCAAAATGGAGTGATAGCCTTCCTTATTCAGAATCCCTTTTACCCTGTACAAATCTCCCACCTTACCAGCACCAAAGCAACCCCAGACCATCACATTACCTCCACCATGCTTCACAGATGGCGTCAGGCATTCTTCCAGCATCTTTTCATTTGTTCTGCGTCTCACAAACGTTCTTCTTTGTGATCCAAACACCTCAAACTTGGATTCATCCGTCCACAACACTTTTTTCCAGTCTTCCTCTGTCCAATGTCTGTGTTCTTTTGCCCATCTTAATCTTTTTCTTTTATTGGCCAGTCTCAGATATGGCTTTTTCTTTGCCACTCTGCCCTGAAGCCCAAAATCCCGCAGCCGCCTCTTCACTGTAGATGTTGACACTGGTGTTTTGCGGGTACTATTTAATGAAGATGCCAGTTGGGTACCTGTGAGGCGTCTGTTTCTCAAACTAGAGACTCTAATGTGCTTATCTTCTTGCTTAGTTGTGCAACGCGGCCTCCCACTTCTTTTTCTACTCTGGTTAGAGCCTGTTTGTGCTGTCCTCTGAAGGGAGTAGTACACACCGTTGTAGGAAATCTTCAATTTCTTAGCAATTTCTCGCATGGAATAGCCTTCATTTCTAAGAACAAGAATAGACTGTCGAGTTTCAGATGAAAGTTCTCTTTTTCTGGCCATTTTGAGCGTTTAATTGACCCCACAAATGTGATGCTCCAGAAACTCAATCTGCTCACAGGAAGGTCAGTTTTGTAGCTTCTGTAACGAGCTAGACTGTTTTCAGATGTGTGAACATGATTGCACAAGGGTTTTCTAATCATCAATTAGCCTTCTGAGCCAATGAGCAAACACATTGTACCATTAGAACACTGGAGTGATAGTTGCTGGAAATGGGCCTCTATACACCTTTGTAGATATTGCACAAAAAAACAGACATTTGCAGCTAGAATAGTCATTTACCACATTAGCAATGTATAGAGTGCATTTGTTTAAAGTTAGGACTAGTTTAAAGTTATCTTCATTGAAAAGTACAGTGCTTTTCCTTCAAAAATAAGGACATTTCAATGTGACCCCAAACTTTTGAACGGTAGTGTGTATATATATATATATATATATATATATATATATATATATATATATATATAAAATTTCTCCCCTCCAGCTAGCCCCAGGGGATTCTGGGTGAAGCCCTCTACCCAATCCCAGGACTGCTTTTGGGGGTGACATACATGACACATCAGGGTAGGGTGTCTCACATCTACAGGTTAGATGGACACAACACCAGACATGTGACCTGACAATGACTCTATACAATACACAAAACTATCTCCAGTCTCCTCTGTTACACAGGACAGACACAAATACAATGACACCACGGGAGGTAATTAAAGTGATGAGGGGCCCTAAAGTCCGGGACACTACCCAACCATTGGAGTGCAGCTAGAGATTCCAAATCCCCAACACCTGGAAAGATGTGGGTGAAAGAACAGTAGGAAGGGATGTGGCAAATGGTGAGCTCTGTGCTTGTAGGGGCGCCATCGTAACCACATTGTGAACCGAACAATCCAGGAAATAATGCTCCAAAAAAGGTTTGCTTTTATTTAGCCAATTAACAAGAAGTGACATCTGGGGGTCCGGCTTGGGCTTCTGGGGGGGGGGGGGGGGGCTGGGGGAGTAGTTGGCAGCGGTACCGGCGGTGATAAAGAGCCGAGGTATGGCCACATCTGCAAAACATCCCAGGAGTAGGCCTACTAGTATGCTCAGGAGTGTGTGACACCAGTGTAGGCGCCAAGAGAAAGCCTAGCGGAGGGGGCACAGCTCAGGTAGGTCTTTCCAGTATTCTGCCATGTGGCAATTTTTCTGTACTCCCCCAGAAGGAACCAAACATGCCACTATGTCTTACCTGTAAGCAAAAAGTAAGACATGACCAGCTCACAAATGTAGGAACTACAGCTCTACCTAAGCATATAGAATGAAATCACAAGGCCACATGGCAATCAAATTGGCCCACATGTTCAAGAACTTGCTGCTGCTGCTCTGGATCCCTGCCGGCCCTCATCCACAGGCAGTCCAGTCTTATGGTCGTCATCACCAACATCTAGTGCTCGTCCTCTTCTGGCCAGTCAGTTATTCAAACCGGATGCCTGCTAACAAACCTATAGGTACACCATTGGGCCCAAGCCATGTCCACATCTCAGTCCATCCCTTGGACCTTATGTGGCACAGTTGTTACATGGCTTTCCTCCGATGAGTCTTGTCTAGAGACTACATGTGGCTGCACAGATTACTTCTCTCATCTTACCTCCTGCTTGTCTTCAGGGTTTTGCCGGGTAATTATGGGTCCAATGATGGTTCATATAAATGTCCAGTATAAAAGAGGTCGTGAGATGAATGGAATGAGAAGAGAGGCTATAAAATTATGAATATCTACCTAAAATGAGTTTAGTGGCAGCACATCCCCTCATAAGCAGGGATGGGTGGCTGCCATTAATGGAAACGGTATGAGTGTGATGGAAAATCATTCAGTGAGTGCCAACTGACTGGGTATATCACTGACGGGCGCTCGTTAAGGGCAACTGAACTGTAAAAGGGCCACCCTCAGACATGGTCAGCGGTTACCTAGGTGAATTTACAACGGTTTGGGAAGAATGCCCATAACTTCAATAAAACGGACATTAAAATTAGGTTTTAATGACAAATATTTATAGGGTAATTAGCGGACATGAATGCATCATCAGAAAATGAAACAAGAGGAAACACACCATTAATGGGGTTATCTAAGGTTAGAAAAACATTAGCACTTCTTTCCAGGAACAGCACCACACCTGCACATGGGCTGTGAATGGTACTGCAGCTCTGCTGTATGGCAGTGCCAGATCTTACACTGCTTTGGGAAGGAAGCAGCCATGTTTTTTACTTCTGTTCACATTATCACTGTTCGATTTTTATACCTACCCAAAGTCAGATATACTATATATACCCAGAGATCATCCTAGAACCTCCCAATCTGAAGTCAGAAACAATGCTTTCAATATGAAATACAACTAATTCAGGTTTATTTCCAAACTACAATTAACAGAAAAATCAGTCCCTTATTGGTACAAAAACACCTGAATGATGAGAGTTCTGTTCACAGGTCCGATGTGGAGACGTTGTAGCTTTCGCATCATCTCCTGGCATATTCCCCCTCAGTCAGGGAGAGCTTGTAAGTATAAGCTCCATGAAGTATGAGCGCCCGCTCCGCCGGGTCAGCGGCTGCAGAGCTCACACTTACAATAGGCAAATATTTATGAGGTTGGGTTTAACTTGTAAAATGCCCCCCAAGAAGGAAACCCTTGCCGTCTCCGTCAGCGCCCCGGGTCTGAGGCGAGGGGCCCACTGGGTCCATTACAAGTTGGATCATTGAAATGAGAAACTAGAAATTAGGTAAAGACAAAAACCACCAGAAAACACAACATAAAACCCTGGAAAGGTGCGATGGATCAAACCTCCAGGAATTCAGTGCCGATTAAGGAGGGGGGAATACAAGGTTCAGGCAGAGATTCTTCACCTGCAGCTACTTGTATAATGCGGGATAGCAAGCTTATATCATCAATACTAAGACTAAAAGCACGTTGGCACCAACTGGACGTATTCATGAATGGAGCATCGTAAGGAGGCAAACTGGAGCATCCCGGATAGAACTGTACTTTACACTCCTCGCTCCCACCATCAGGGGGCGCACAGCGGGGCCCCACGTGCAGCAGTTTTTATATAAGTCTAAACAACCTTGCACACAATGGAGATTTAGGAAACGGTCTAAACAAATAATTGTTGCCTGCAGCGACCAATCCCAGCTCAGCCTTCATTCCTCATAGTGCTCTTAAAAAATTAAAGCTGCTCTGTGATTGGTTGCTGTGAACAAAAGTTTAACCCCTCCCCCCAGCAGTTCAGGAGGAGCTCTATTCGTTCTGCGGGAAGAGGACATTACAGTTTGGGACGAGCGGACCTTATTCAACTTTACACAGCTGTACCTCTGGGTCTGTCCATCTACCAACATGCTTTTGGTGTCATTCGAAAGCGAAGATTCTTGACTTTTTGAAATGACACCAATAACATGTTTGTAGACTTCACAGAACGAGGGTTACAGCAGTTTGGAGTCAGGAACATGAATTTATGGTAGTCGTTTTTATGTGTGCGTGCGCAGAGGAGAGGGAGGGGGAGGGGAGATCAGCGGCAGCAGATCCCCCTATCACAGGACAGGGGAACATGAATTTGTTAGTTTTCACCCCCCACCAATCAGAAAGCTTATTTGCTCTCTGATTGTTACACATTTCCCCAGCTGAGGATTTGCTTATCTAATTACTCCTCTACATCATTTAACACCGTGAATGCTGCAGTTATTGTTGACCGCGGCATCTAAATGTTTTTAAAGAAAAAAAAAAAAAAGTCAACCCCCCCTACCCCCATTACACAAGACTTAAATGTTAAAGAATGAAAATAGGAATAAAATACCCTACATGTAATTAGTATCCATGACAACCTGTACGATAAAATATTACATTTAGCAAACAGAAAATTACATTAAAAAACACATTTAAAAAAAACCAAAATAGCCGTTTACTGATCATCTCATAAAGAGGAATAAAAAATATTAAAAGTTGTATAAACCTCTAAATGGTAAAAATGCTAAAAACTACAAGTTATCCCACAAAATCAGGCCTGATACCGCTCTGTCAATGGAGAAATAAGAATACTCCGTCCCGGAATGTGCCGCCACACAGTATTATTGTAACAAGGAAAGGTTTATATTGCGCAAAAGTGGTAAAACCGAATAAAACCTCTATAATATTGGTGATGTCATAATGGTAATAACCCATAAAGGTAACAATATTTATACCAGACGGAGAACGCATGAAAAGAAATCCCCAAAACACTGGTGAAATAGCTTCTCCCCATCGCCCGAGCAAACAACTAAGTTACTCCAAACAGTTTATTACCCAAAATTGGTTTCCGTAAAATACAAGAAGTCATACAGCAATACTGACAGAAGTCTGAACAACCGACTGCTGGCCCACAGCTACAAGTTATGTCACCGAGAGGTTAGAAGGCACCGCGGGCGGCGGCGCGGCAGCAAAGCCAATTTCTAGGAGACAAATTCAAAATATACAATTAAAAACTTTCAGGAAGGTTTTTCCAATTTTAATGTGACTGTCGGGGGGGGGGGGGGGGGGTATTAAATCTGCTCCAATGTATTCTCAGGGAAGCAGAATATGTGTTTCCCTGATTTTGCCCTTTCGTTATATCAGTAGTCAGTCCACAGCATGTATATAAAGTTATACATCCACACCCAGTAGAGGCAATAGTTGGGTTCTGCGACCAGTTACACCGAGCGAGGTAAATTCTCCTGTAAGTTTTGTTGGCGGCAGCGTTGTTTGTCGCAAAACCATCAAAAGGTGCATAATGGATGATAAACGTATCACGGCGATCAGTTTTGGTTGCTTGGTAAAAGTGGATTATTTTACATCACCCCTTTTCTGATGTGAAATTGTGACTTTTTAAAAAAATGTGCAAATTCATAAATCTGACAAACTTCCCTACTAAAGCTCCATGCATTTTGTGCTCCACTTTTGAAAAGCGGCATCAGATGTGTAAATACCAAATAAAGTAGGATAAACTCACATGGTGCTAAGCAGAACCTTCCCCCCCCCCCCCCCCACCAGAGGAGGTAACCGCCAGCACCGGAGAGCCTAGTAGGCTCAACAATGGTATCTTTCAGGTCCAACGATCCACATGTTATGGAGAGCAGCAGTCAGAGGAACCCCATAAGGATAACCAAGTGGGGAGACAGCAGTCCAAATGTAAGAAAAAATAACTTCCTGCGCGCCAGTTGTGGTCCTTCTGAGGACCAAATTTGAAGACCACCACAAGCGCAGGAAGTTATTTTTTCTCAAACTAAAAGCTGCTCTGTGATTGGTTGCTATGAGCAAGCAAACGTTTTTCCTTATTACAGCTGATAAAGCAGATCCATTAACTGCAGGACACAGAGCTTAGTCAGAGTGCTGGTCATGTGACCTGGAGGCCAGAAGCACAGCGCAGAATGCACACCCTGGAGAGGGCGAGCTACAGCTTAGATTCTTTAAAGCAGAGGTCAATGATATTGTGATGGATTTCCAAAGAAGAAAAAAAAAACAACAAAAATAAACCAGTTTCTTTAATGTATAGTATCCTCTATTCAAATGCATAAAAAGCCATTGTGTTATTTCAGGTTATAGGAGATCTACTTGTAAACTCCACTTACTGAGGGGACAATACATCTTGGTTAGCTGCATGCTTATTCTGCCTGATGCATACGTACCAGACACCTCTGGCAGTAGCTCATCTCTACGAGATCAAAGGATCATACATAGTAACATAGTATGCAAGGCTGAATGAAGACAATGTCCATCTAGTCCAGCCTGTCTATCCTCCTGTGTTGATCCAGAGGAAGGCAAAAAAACCCCAAGGCCAGAAGCCAATTAGCCCTTTTGGGGAAAAAATTCCTTCCCGACTCCCTAATGGCAATCAGACTGTTCCCTGGATCAACCCCTAATGGTTCCTACCTGCCTGTATACCCGGATTGACAATTAGCCTAAGATTTATATCCTGTAATATCCTTCCTCTCCAGAAAGACATCAAGTCCCCTTTTAAACTCCTCTATGGATTTTGCCATCACCACTTCCTCCGGCAGAGAGTTCCACAGTCTAACTGCTCTTACAGTAAAGAATCCCCTTCTATGTTGGTGATGAAACCTACTTTCCTCTAATCGTAGCGGATGTCCTCTTGTTACCGTCGCGGTCCTGGGTATAAACAGATCGCGGGAGAGATCCATGTGTTGTCCCCTCATGTACTTATACATGGTTATTTGGTCGCCTCTTAACCTTCTTTTTTCTAGAGTAAATAGTCCCAATTTGGACAGCCTCTCTGGGTATTCCAGTCCCGTCATTCCATGTATTAGTTTAGTTGCCCTTCTTTGAACCCCCTCCAGCACTGTGACATCTTTCCTGAGCACCGGTGACCAGAACTGTACGCAGTATTCCATGTGAGGCCTGACAAGTGCCTTATATAGTGGGGGGATAATGTTCTCATCCTTCGCCCCTATACCTCTTTTAATGCACCCCAAGACTTTATTTGCCTTTGCAGCAGCTGACTGGCATTGGTTACTCCAGTTTAGTCTACTATCCACTAATACCCCCAGATCCTTTTCCATATCACTTTTCCCTAGTGGTACCCCATTAAGTGAATATTGGTGACATCCGTTTCTCCTGCCCATGTGCATAGTCTTACATTTATCAACATTGAACTTCATTTGCCATTTTCCTGCCCAAGCCCCCGGTTTATCTCGGTCCGTTTGTAGCCGCACATTGTCCTCCGTTGCATTAATTATATTGTATAATTTAGTGTCATCTGCAAATATTGATATTTTGCTGTGCAGCCCCTCTATCAGGTCGTTGATAAATATATTGAACAGAGTGGGGCCTAGTACTGAACCCTGTGGCACCCCGCTAGAGACTGTGGTCCAATCAGAGTACGAACCATTTATTACCCCCCTCTGCTTTCTATCATTGAGCCAATTCTTTACCCACTTACGTTTTCGCCCAGTCCGAGCTGCCTCATTTTGTATATTAGCCTATTATGTGGCACGGTGTCAAAGGCTTTAGAGAAGTCCAGATATACAAGATCAATAGATTCTCCCTGGTCCAGCTTAGAGCTTACTTCATCGTAGAAACTGATCAGATTTGTCTGACATGAGCGACCCTTCATGAACCCATGCTGGTGAGGAGTTATTCCCTTATTCCCCTTGAGGTACTCATCGATGGCGTCTCTCAGAATCCCCTCGAAAATTTTTCCCGTTACTGAAGTGAGACTTACTGGCCTGTAGTTACCAGGCTCCCTTTTGCTCCCTTTTTTGTAAATTGGAACCACGCTGGCAATGCGCCAATCCAATGGTACTACACCGGTCTTGATAGTGTCTAGAAAAATTAGGTATAGCGGCCTAGCTATCTCGTCACTTAGTTCTCTTAGTATCCTTGGGTGTAATCCATCTGGGCCTGGCGATTTATCAATTTTAGTCTTCTTTAGTCGCTTCCGCGACTAAATCAGTCAGACAAGTTGAAATCCGACATCCAGAGATCCTTCTTTCTCCTGATATCTGCTGTTGGGACACACAAGTTGGTTGTTTAAGCTGGGGTTCATCTAATGTCTACGGCCATCTTAAGGGCCCTTTAAAATGCAATGATTGTTAATCCCTGGATGTGTCAGCAGGTAGCGGACTCCTAATAGATGCTACATGCAGATTCACCCTGGATTTCACTCCTACTCCGTTAAAGCAATGAGATCCATGGGAAATCGACAGTATACAAAGTGCTGCAGATCTCCAAATCCGTAGCGTTCGCAAACTTGTTTTTCGATGCAAAAACTATCTGCATTGCGCGGATGAGATACAAAGTCTCCGTCACCTGCCGGGTCCTGGAGGCGGCTGCGGGCTTTACACTAAGCAAATCTGTTGGTGAAATCAGCATGCGTGAATCAAGAGGGCTGAACAACGACTATTTGTGGCCTATTGGTGGACGTAACCCTTACATAGGGCCTCCATCCTAGTGGCGCTCCTCAGGTTCTACACGGTAAGCATTTGACTTACAAACACTTCAATCAAGAAATTGCTTGTCACTAGTAAAAAGTGCGTCAAGTTTTACAGTATATGCTAAATCCCAATCACTGGTTCATATGTTCATTAACAGCGAGCGCTGCGGAGAGTCCAAATACGATTAGGAAAACTTCCCATTTTATATTCTAGAAGAGCCATTAAAGCAAACAATGCTCTGAACAAGAAGAACGCGACACAAAGACGGTGCAAGTTGTGGTGAAGCCGTCAGAATGGCATCCAGCACCAGCCAAAGAAGATTGGAATAGCCAAGGAGTGCAGGTTCTAAACATTTATTAGACCTTTAGAGATAAAGTACACAATAAATATTAAAACATTGTCTATTGGGGTAATACTTTAGGAACAGAAGAATCCACAACAGTCTGATCAGAGATGGAACGAGGATCCACTAGAATCAGCAGGCATCTTTATTCATAGGTCACAAAATGTTCAATAAGGCAAGACACCCCATTCTGGGCCTCAAGAGGGGATTTCACAGTCAAGCAGTACGTTCACTGAAGGCGGCTCTCATTATTTTCTTCGTGACCCTCTAAGTATTACACACACTTTCTTCTCAGGTCCCCTTAGAAAGGCGACGCAAGTAAAACTGCATTTAATACTGCCTTTACAAGGTGCAGAATAGACGGGGCTGCCTCTTAATAAGTAAGACATTCCCCTGATGACAGGAGTCTCAATCCCGGAAGCAGAAAACACAGGCGTCTTAAGAGGAGGACTACAACTCTAGTGATTGTGGTCAACCTGAAGAAAAGAAATGGCACATAACATCTTGGAGGCCTCCTCCTCAGGGAGGGGTATATATTTCTATGCTTTAACCACAACTTATAAAAGAAATCTGTGCCAGTGCTCCACGTGGCATCCTGACCCACTTACAAAATACTGTACATTAGAAAAAAAACAAACATAAAATCAAGTTTCTTCATTTTATATGAGGCAAATACATGGAATAAAAGTCATGACAATGTGTTCCATAAGCTAAGATACAGTGTTTCTATACTGTAGTTGTATGGTACTGTTACAAGTGATTCCCAAGTAAATACCAGAGGCTTGCATTGTATTCTTCTGTAGCTCTTCTGTGAGATTAGGAACCTTCAGGATTCCACAGCCCTATCTCCAAGAAAGCGTCGTTGTAGTAAGTGAATTATCCTCCTTGGCGATGGCCGCCTCAGAGGCGTCTGATAAACTGGAGATACAAAGATAAAAAATACAAGTAACCAAGTGCCAGAGCTTCGTTACTCTAGGTAGATCATTTTCACAATTCATATGGCCATGAAGCCAATTCCAATGATTGAGGCCAACTGGATCATAAGATGGAGATTTCCTGATAAAACAAGATAGGCTGGATATAAAGGAGAAGGAAAGTGTAGTTCAAACATGTATGCATAGTTCTCACTTACAGACTCCAGATTATGAGGACAGACATGTAACAGACACTGAAGCAGTCTGCTCCCATCTCCAGAAGACGCATGCGAACGGCAGGAGACAAGCTTTGCAATAACGCTGATAGTCATTTCTTTCCAGTAAATCCATTAAGGTTGTCGCATCTCACATCACAGCATGACGGCTGCTGCTTATGCCAACCCAGCAGTTGTGGAAAGGCCGTGGTCCGTAGTGAAACGTAGGAGTGCAAAAACGTATTTCAATTAAAAAAGTAAACAGACCAGTCTTAATTGTCAAGATTACTCCAGGGCAAAAGTTTATTCCCACCCACCCGCTAAACTCTCTCACCTACCCAACCAATCCTAAGATTGTTGTTCAAGGCTTGTTCCTGGTGAGCAGCCCAACCTAGAAGGACTGCAGATATTTAGCACTTTATTGAGACTACATATCACCCTACGCCATTTAGAGATGCTAGAAAAAAATAGCTGAATTTACAAGAAACCAGCCCATTGTGTTATGTTGGCAACATCTGCCTGATCCAGAGTCACAAGGTGCAAGTCGTCCTCCTGATAGGACCGAGGCCCACCCCATGGTCGCCGTTCCACTTCGTCCAGTCCCTTGTCGGAGGTCATAAGGCCACTCTGATGCAGTGGTATTTAAGTTTGCACGGCAGAACTCCTTTGTTTAGCTGATAAAACTCAACAAGTTGAATTAAATCTGTGAATTTGGTATTGCCATCGTCTAGGCTGAAGAACATCTGCCCGTCGTCTTCACACTGCAGAGTCAAAGAACAAAGGAGAAGTTTACATGTCTATGATAAAGCGTGGGCAGTGTACTTCTAAACCTATTCCTGTAGAGGGGTGACAGGTCATTGCTTCAGGATTGGTGGGTTTTAAACTCTGGAACCGCCACCTAGCCTGTGAACATGGGGGCTTCCCTGTAGAGGGGTGGGTGGACCTTGCTGCAGTACTCTGCACCGTGGGGGGCCGGCAAGAGAAACACTGAAGGAGAAGCAGCACTAATTTAGCTCTTCATCCCTTCATTCTGAGGAATGGAGGGCAAAGTTGTGGCATATCCCAATGACACGCCACTAGTCTATAAACGGGATGAAGCCCAGTTCCTACAGGCTGAAGAAGGGCATTACTTTACTTGTATGTGACAGATCTTGTATCAGATGGAAAGCACGGAAAAGATGCCGGAGCCAGGAGACCCAAAACAGAAAGGTCCGATTTGTCATGAACACTCCCTTCCTTCAGCAGTGCAGATAGCCCAAAGAAAGAGGAAAAGAAGAAACGTATATCGTTGGCTTCTCGTGTAAATGCTCCTCACAGACAGCGAAGCGAGAAGCCCGCCACCCAGCGGTGGAGTCGTTCTGTGTAAGCGCACTGCACGAGCGCCAACGACCTCAGTGGTGACATCAGCCGCTCCTGCAGGGCGTTTACCCGACCGACGACCCGTGTAAAGGCACCATAACCGAGTATACAAAGGAGTGTGCCGAGAGCAAGCACAAGAAAGCCGACAGGTTTGTGATCCTTGTAGCTGCTGCCATATCAAATCTATTGGCTGCTAAGAACTTTGGCCGCTGGACACAAATGAGGTTTCTCCTCTCCCTGCTGTTCTATGGGATGAGGAACAGTCTTGTGTAAAGACAACAGTATTCCAGAAGTGACACTTACCTGGCGACGCCCAGGGGCTTCACCATCAGGTAGGTTAACTAGCCTAAAGAATAAGGCGGCACGGGAGGGCTGCAGGATGGCCGGGAGGGCCGGACCTCGTCTGTCTGAATGGGGGCAGAGCTCAGCTTTTATGTAAGAATATGCAGATTTCAAAAATCAAGGCGAAAAACATTTCTCTGAAAACCGGAAAACCCGGAAAATTCACTGCCGTGTTCAATGCAAAATAAGAGCATCTATCCTCCTAAATAGTATGTGAGTGAGCGGCCAATGGGGACAGGACTGCTGGAGAGACCAGCAGGCAGAAATACACATGTGGCTGGGAGGCTCATGGATCTGGTTTTAATTATTATTACTACTTTGGGCATAAAATAAGTAAATCTATAAAATATGAAAATTGATACAAATCTGGTTTTTTGGTTTTCAGGTGTAAATAGGCAGGGGTTCCGGTTTTTGGAGAATTTTTTCATCTTGATTTGTGAAATCCGCATACTCTTACATAAAACCTGAAATGTGCCTCCCATTCAGACCAAAAAGGTCTCCGACACTGCAGGAGCGCTGATGTCGCTGGGGGTCGTTCGTGTTTAGGCAGGCAGATGGTCGCTGGGTTGCTTAACGCTTTGCGTTCTATAAGCAGCGGGGAGCGTTTACACGCAGCGACCCAGCAATGATTATCATGCTGGTGGACAGCGAGCTATAAACTACTAGTGCATGATGGTGGGGCAGGTAGACAACAATTATCAAACACATTTTACGCAATAATCGTTGTGTAAGTGGCCCTTAACCCCTTAGTGACCGCCCCATAGTGTTTTTACGCCCCGGCTGGCTGGGCTACATATCCCCCAGGGTAAAAACACGCTCGCTCTGGGGGTTAAAGCCCCGTGGGCTGTGGATGTGACTGCTCCCTGGAGCTGCCATGGGGGCCGGGATATCCAAATGGATAATGGCAATCACATTAAAGTAAATACAAAGCTAAGGTTTCAGCTCCCCTCATGGATCGGATGCGTGAGGGGAGCCGAGTGTACTCATCCCTGTCCTCTGCAATGTCACGCGAGGTTCGGGTCTTCCAGGACCTGACGCTGGTGTTTCCAGTCACATGATTGCTGTTATCCAATGAATAA